>NC_051074.1:40024399-40267534 GCF_004664715.2 Peromyscus leucopus
CATAGATCTTGTTCCTAGAAAGCCCAATGTAGAAAGTCCAGAACTGGGCTAGAAATGAGCTCTCTTTTCGAGCTCCAACATCCTACCATTGAAATAGGTGTTTAGTCTGAAACTTGTCGTCAAAAAGCAAACTAAACAGATCCCAATCAATATTCCTTACCATGGGCTCTGTCAACAATGCAATCTATTAAGGTCTTGCTGTAGTCAACCTTTTTTAGGGGGAGGGGAGGTGTTGAAATGCTTGCTACACAGGTCTGCCTGGCCTCAAACTCAACACAAACTTCTTTTTTTTTTTTTTAAAGACTTATTTATTTATTTATTATGTATACAGAAGAGGGCGCCAGATCTCATTATAGATGGTTGTGAGCCACCATGTGGGTGCTGGGAATTGAACTCAGGACCTCTGGAAGTGCAGCCGGTGTTCTTAACCTCTGAGCCATCTCTCCAGCCCAACACAAACTTCTTATCTCAGCTTCTCAAGTGATTCTCAAGCTTCTCAAGTGGGATTCCAGGTGTGCACCGACACACCCACTTTTTAAAAACACTTTATATGCTTTCGAAGTTCTCAAGGTCACGGTGAAAATCTATTACTTGAAATGGTTAAAGGACTGGAGGGAAGCAGGGGAGGACGCAATTGTGGCAGCTGAGTTCCAGTTTAACACTGAGCTCCCAACAACTAATACAAAAAGTTAGGAGACCAAGCAAACCATTCGACTGAGATTTCCAAACACCAGACATTGAAGCAGTCCCAAACTGGCTTGAAACGCTCCCTGGTTCTCTTACAAACCTGGAGGCCAAAATGAAGATTTTTACTATTATTATATTTATTTTTGTTTGTTTGTTTTGTTTTTCGAGACAGGGTTTTTCTGTGTAGCTGACTGTCCTGGAACTCAGATCTGCCTGCCTCTGCCTCCCGAATGCTGGGATTGAAGGAGTGTTTCATCACCACCCGGCAAAAAAAATAATTTTTAAAACTAGATTATTGGCCCGCCAGTGGTGGCACACCTTTAATCCCAGCACTTGGGAGGCAGAGGCAGGCGGATCTCTGTGAGTTCGAGGCCAGCCTGGTCTACAGAGTAAGTTCCAGGAAAGGCACCAAAATAACCCAGAGAAACCCTGTCTCGGAGGAAAAAAAAAAAAAAAAACCCACTAGATTATTAAGTATAGAATCCAGTAGGATGTGGTAGCTCATGCTTATAATCCTAGCACTTGGGATATGAGGCAGGAAGACTAGGAGTTCAAGGTCATTCTCAGCTACATGGCAGTTCAAAGTCAGCCTGGGCTACCTGAGACCCTGACCCAGACAACAAATAAATAGAATGAGTAAATTATTGCAATTTATTTTTTGCTTTTTTATGTTTAGCTGGCTTTTCATTAGTAAAATGCTGAGGGCTATAAAATCACCCTGGTAAAAATAAAAGGTTGTTATCTCTTAAAAAAAAAAAGCCAGGCGGGCAGTGGTGGCGCATGCCTTTAATCCCAGCACTCAGGAGGCAGAGCCAGGCGGATCTCTGTGAGTTCGAGGCCAGCTTGGTCTACAGAGTGAGATCCAGGAAAGGTGCAAAGCTACACAGAGAAACCCTGTCTCGAAAAACCAAAATAAATAAATAAATAAAATAAAATCCAATAAGGCCTGTGAGATGTCTCAGTGAGTAAAGGTGCCTTCCACCAAGACTAAATACCTGAGTTTGATTCCCAGGACCCACATACTAGAGGTAGAGAACCGACTCCCTCAAGTTGTGCTCCACATACACACACTGAATAAATTTAAATGTAATAAAAATACAATATTCAGTCTATAACCCCCCAAAATGAAGCAGGCATTACTGTAAAGAAATCCAGAGCGGTATTAAGTCTATTCTGTCTTTCTGTCATATGGCTACAGAATTTGCAGAATTGATTGAGAATAGGTATAAATGCCAGATTTAGCAACTGTTCCAAGCATCTGTCCCACACACCACATGGGGCATACCTGCACTAAAAAGAGTTCTTAGCCATTTGAAATTCAAAGTTAGCTCCATGTCACATATTTCATTAAAAGCAACCCACTTCCCTATTAACATTATTTCAGGACGGAGTTAAGTGCCAAATAAATAGCCACTGATAAACAGATGATTCATAGATAAATAAATATATACCTTGCATTTTAGAGCTAGAAGGCACTAGGTCCCATACCTAGCTGGTTCTCTCTCTCTCTCTCTCTCTCTCTCTCTCTCTCTCTCTCTCTCTCTCTCTCTCCTCCTCCTCCTCCTCCTCCTCCTCCTCCTCTCTCTCCTCCCTCTCCCTCTCTCCATCCCCTGCCCGTCCACCCCAAACCCTGAAATCAGGCCATGGCCCCCCCTGCAGCCCTCTGGAACAAAAAGCTGGTCAGAAGGCATGCTGTGGCTTGCGGAGAGGGGGGGGGAGGACTCCTCCTTGCAGCTGCAAGTTTTTGGTCCTACCTAGTACCTGGCTCCTTGGTAGGCTAGGCCAAGCTAAACCACATGTCGGGGAACTTCCTATCACCCTCTGGAAACTTAAGAGAAGTCAGAATGCCCTCAGTTCCAGAGATGTAAAGGTTTCGCTTTCACCCCATGCCCACCCTATCACGCTGTACTGTGGTAGCTATCTCTCCCTACGCAGTTCTTCACGATTTTCAAGGGAAGGCAGACTTCTCCCCGCCAAGGCTCTCTCAGAAACGATGCTGTAAATGTTCTGATTACTTTCTCGATTAAGCAGAAGTCAAGCCCCACCTCCATGGCCACCAGGCTCTCCCAGTAAAGCTCATTCTGAAGGGTGACTTCAGGGTTAGCTCCTTTCCCGAAGTTGTCATTCTGAGTCTCAGCAGAAGAGACTTTTGTTTTTAATTTATTTATTTGTATTTTATGTGCATTGGTGTTTTTGCCATGGGTGTCTGGTCCTGTGAGCTGTCATGTGGGTGCTGGGAATTGAACCCGGGTCCTCTGGAAGGGCAGTCAGTGCTCTTTTTTTTTTTTAAATAATTTATTTTTATTTTATGTTCATTGGTGTTTCACCTGCATGTATGTCTGTGTGAGGGTGTCAGAAGGCCTGGAACTGGAGGCATGACGAGGAGGTTAGAGATGGCACAGCTGCTTTTTGGACAGAGGAGAGTGCTGGAGGAGGAGTCACAGGCCATGGTTACCTTTTAAGAGCTTTATTGGGAGGGGGCGGGAGAGAGAGAGAGAGAGAGAGAGAGAACAGATGGAAAGAAGGAGCAGAAAGGAAAAAGAGAGACACACAGAGGGCCCGCCCACTTTTTAGGCTGGGATGCCGAATCCTTACAGTTACAGACAGTTGTGAGCTGCCATGTGGGTGCTGGGAATTGAACCCAGGTCTTCTGGAAGAGCAGTCACTGCTCTCAACCACTGAGCTTTTCAGCCATCATCATGCTCAACAGATCTCTCTAGCCCTGGACTTTGGTTTTGGTGTTGGGGATAGGACCCTGGGCCTTGCACACTTGCTAGGCAAATATTTAATCATTGAGCTTCCTCCTCAGTCTAGGTCACTTCTTTTGTTGTTGTTGTTATTGTTGTTTTGTTTTGTTTTTGAGATAGGGTTTTAGTGTAGCCCTGGCTGCCCTGGAACTAGCTCTGTAGACCAGGCTGGCCTTGAACTTAGAGATCTGCCTGCCTCTGCCTCCCCCTCCATTTCAGTGATAGGATTAAAGGTGTGTACCACCACCACAGCCCAGCCCCGGAGGCCACTTCTTACATAGACTCTAGTACTCTTAAATTGCCCTTATGACCTCACTTAGCTTTAAAGTCTCTTTCTAGGTTTAATCTCCAAGTACCATCATATTGAGGCCAAACCTTGGACATGTGAATTTTGAAGGGACACAAATCATCCTATAATAGCTACCTGTGTGTGTGGGACACACTCCACCCACCCACAAGGAGCCTTGTTCCAAACCTTAAAGCAGAGCATCGGATTTTCCAGCTCGTGTTTGCCAGCCCCCAGCAGCCTGACTTTGTAGAGGGCACAGCATAGTGGACTGTTAATGTAGTCTCATTGCCACCGAAGAGAGTGTTGCTTGATCCTAATGACTCCCTCAGGGAGAGGGGTGAGAAGGTGTGGAATCAATGATACAGACACCGGGAGTCAGTTGAAGGCAAACAGCAGACTCGTTTATTCAATAACAGGAAAGGCCTTTTATACCCTCTTTCCAGCACCCAGGCTATGTCCCAATCTGGTAGCTTTGCATGGTTGTCCCTCATTGGCTGGGTGTGATCAGGAACTCTGACAGCGCCTGTTGCTAGGCCCTCAGACAGATCCAGGTTGGCTCATAAGGAAGTACATTTTGTGCATGCCTTGGCAACTGGTTTGAGCTAATTTCCTCTACCCTATGGGCCTGTCCTACTACAAGAGAGAAAACGTGATTTTGTTCCAAATGAGGGTGTGGCCCACCATGTGGGTGTTGGGAATCCAATCTGGGTCCTCTGCAATAGCAGCAAGTGTTTTTAGCGAGAGTCATCCCTCCAGCCCCTGTGTTTTTGTGTGTGTGTGTGTGTGTGTGTGTGTGTGTGTGTAGGGGGTATGTGAGTTCTGGGAACTGAACTTGGATCCTCTGCAACAGCAGCATGCACTCTGAACCACTGCACCATCTCTCCAGCTCAAACATTTACTCTTGAGGGATCCATACAGGAGAAGAGGATGCAGGGGATGGGACCAATGTGCGGCCCAGTGTCATCTTTAACAATAGACTATTCTTTGGCTTCTGCCACTTCTAGTGTTGACTCTACTGTTTTTTGAATGTCAGAGGGTGATTGCTGTGGATGGTCTGTATGTCAATGCTCTAATGGTCTATACTGATTGACAGTCAGGCAGAAGTTGTCCTTGGGAAGCTTCTGCCAGCCGCGCCATGACAGCAGATGTGAGCACTCGGTGCCACTGACGTGCAAGGTATAGATTTATGGAAATGATTAATTTAACTATAGAAGTTAGTAGAAGCTGCACGGCCATACGTTGTGTGCATGTAAGTTCTGTGTTTACTTGGTTGGGTCTGACACTGTACTGGCGGGTGACAGATTTGTCCTGACTGTGGGCAAGGCAGGAAATCTAGCTACAGGTGATGTTCGAGTGCTCATTCCTCACGGATGTTGATATTTTGAGAAGCTGTGGAGGTGGGACCTGGCTGGCAGAACTGGATCACTAAGGGAGGGATTTGAAGGTTATAGGAGGCTCTTGGTGGTTCCTGTCACACTCTCTTTGCTTCCTGGCCTGCTGTGATGTGAACATCCTCTACTATATATTCTTGCCACCGTGATGAGCTGATGTGCCGAACCCTCCCCACACCCCACACCCCACTATGATGTACTGAACCCTCTGAAACTGTGATCTAAGATACGTCCTTCCTCCCTGAATTGTTCCTGCTGGGGATTGTGTTCCCCATGACATGCGCCCATTTGGCAGAATGTGGGAATCGAAACCAGGACCTCATACGTGCTAGATAAGTGCTCTACCACTGAGCTATATTCCCGGTCTTGTTATTCTCAAATCTTCATTCTGCTACCCTTATGAATGGCACTTAGCTCTCTAGTGCGTTGTTTATTTTGGAGCCAAGGTTTGTTAATTACTTTCATCATCGCTGTGACAAGATGCCTCACAAAGGTGACCTAAGGAAAGCATGGTTTATTTTGTCTCCTAGCTGAGGGTGGAGTCCACCACGGTGGGAAAGTGTGGTTGCAGGAGCTTGAGACAGCAGGTCCCGTCGCATCTGCAGCCAGGAAGCAGGGCGGTGAATTCGGATGCTCAGGCCACTTTCTCCTTTTCATTCAGTCCAGGATCAATGCCTAGAACGGCGGCGCTACCCACATTTAGGGGGAGTCTTCCCACCTCATTTCACCGAATATAGAAACTCCCTCGCAGACTTGCCCTGCGATTTGTTTCCATGGTGATCCTAAATTCCAGCAAGTTGGCAATCAAGATTAACCATCACAGAAGGAGAGGGGCATAAATTAACCAAACTCAGTCTGGTGTTTACGTGCAGAGAGCAGTGGTCCCTGCCTCTCTTGCTGGCCTTCTCCCCCTGCCCTCTGCCCCTTCTGTCCACTGTCCCTACCTTCCTCCCTCCCTTTCTTCCCTCCGTTGACTAGTGAAACACTTGCTTACTATGAAAACCAGGCACAAAAAAAAAAAAACGGCATTAATCACAAAAGGATCCGAGGACGTGTTTGTCATTCTGAGGTTTAATCCAAGTCCTTTGGGATTCTATATCCTCTCCAGGTTGTCCTGGACTCTGGGTCCCTAGAGGGCACCGGCTGTGTCTACTCCGCGTTCTTTGCAGTCTGTAATTACTAATTTCTCCCCTGTATACTCCAGGGACCTGAAAAACCTAGGAGTGGTATTACAGATACGTTTCCAGAGAATCTCTGTAATTTTTGTGTCTTGACCCTTAAGGTGAAATCAGAAGGGACCTTAGGAGGGATCCGTCTCCTCCCTTAGGGGTGAAGACACAGAAGCCCAGAGAGGTCAGCCGGGCCTGATTAACCAGGCCAGAGGCAGGTGCCTTAGCAGGGCTCTTTCTAGGACTTAATTAGATGTACAAATGGTCACTGCATGCCTTCCCTTGCCTAATGGCCTGTGTCTGGACACCTAAACGAGATTAAAGTCTCCCTGGGGAGCCTCCTGCTGGTGATGTAAATGCTGGGCTTCCCTCCCCCCACCTCCAGTGCCCTAGAACAGGGCTTGGCAGTCTTCGGGGAGGATTTTTTTTTTGACAGCCGCCTCAAGGGCACGCCACCACTCAGGCTGATCACACCAAGAGCACTGCTATGAGATGCAGGCGCAGACGCAAGGGTTTGGGGTCTGTGAGGCGGCCGCTTGCTCGTTCCTAGGGCGCTGCGGGTTGGCAAAGGCATTTGCATATCCAAAGCACAGAGGAGCCCTGGGAAGGTTTATAAGGCAAGAAATTCACCTTCCTTAGCGGTGGTTCCGTTCTGGTGGACTTAATTACCGAGGCTGGCAGGTCCGCTCCTGTTTGCCTCCCCCAGCCCCCTCCCCCCCGGAACTCGAAAGTGGAATACTGTCAGGACCTGCTGCAGGCTCTTTTGTACAGTGCTCCTTCCAGGGGCTGCTGTTCTTCATCGCTCTGGCTGTTTGGGCTTCCTAGCTGGGATTACTTCACAAGCCTCCCTCTCAAATCTGGCACTCTCCCCCCCCCCTTTTCTGGGACAACGTTACACATCGTTTGCCAAAAAGCAACCCCCTCGACACCCTGCTCCAATTTTCTTCCACTTGTAAAATGTCACTTTCTCTGTTCCTCCAATATTGCCACTTTCACTTTAAAAAAAAAAATCCATTCATTCACATCTTCACTGGAGGAAAACTCCAGGGCTACACCATGGGTGAAGCATCAGGGACCGCAGCCGTAAGAGCCAAAGGATGAGACACTCGCCTCATAAAATTCCAGGCGCACGCCTTTAATCCCAGCACTCGGGAGGCAGAGCAGAGCAGGTGGATCTCTGTGAGTGCGAGGCCAGCCTGGGCTACCAAGTGAGTTCCAGGAAGGCTCAAAGCTACACAGAGAAACCCTGTCTCGAAACACACACCACCCACACAACACAACACACAACACAACACACACCCAAAAAAAAAAAAATAAAATTCCAGGTCTTGCGGAGGGGCGGAGCAGAAAGAAAGAGGAGGAGAGGAGGAGGAAACTGAAGACTGAGAATCATGGAGGACCTGAGCAGGCCGGGGAGAGACGCCGGAGAGGACCAGTTCAGGGTGGCTGGGAAAGATGGTATGGCCCCCGAAGGAGGACAGCAGGCAAGCAATGTGGCCCAGAAGCAGAGGCAGGCTGCTGCCTTACTTCTCCGGAGGAGATGTGAACGAACCTTATCCACCTAAGACGGGGCAAAGGCCAAAGGAAAGAGGTCTACTTACAGGAATATGCGTGGTGCCTAAACACCTGCCTAACCTGAAAGCCTCGCTCCACAGTGCGTGGTTGACTTCCCCAAAAATGCAGAGATGGAGCCCTCTCCCTTCACTTAGCCTTCTACTTCCTGGCTATTGTAGCCTCCCTGGAACAGGATTATATACAGTTGGGAGCGGGATGCAGAAGGGGTGACTGAAATCTCAGGAGCAAGTCTAATGCCTCTCCCTATTCTCCCCTTCTTCTACGAGGGAGCATCAACAGACTAGAACTTGTGTGGGTCTCTCATGCGTGATCATGGCTGCTTTGGTAAAGACAGTAATGGCTGGAGAGATGGCTCAATGGTTAAGAGCACTGGCTGCTCTTCCAGAGGACCCAGGTTCAATTCCCAGCACCCACATGGCCGCTCACAACTGTCTGTAAGTTCAGATCTCCAGGATCTGACACCTTCACATCAATGCATATAATATAAAGTTTTTTTTTTTTTTTTTTTTTTAAAAAAAAAAAAAGATAGTAACAGCTGTGCTATGCTCAGAGGATGGCATTACACAGTACAAGCTCACCACTAGTGAGGGCCTTCCGGGTGACAGATTGCTGAGGTGACGGGGGGACAGGCTGTGAACAGGGGTCAGAATTCCTCCTTGGAGACAGGTAGATGTCAAGAGAAACCCAGACCAAATGGCTTTTACAGCAGATCTGCCCTCCAGGTAACCTGCTAGCCCATTAATCCCATGAATGGGTGATTCTACCCGGGAGGGGAGAGCCCTGTTCTCCTCTTGACAATCCTACCTCTTGACATCTCATAACGGGGATTGAATGAGAGACTCAATCAAGCACCATTGCTCCATCCCAGAAAGTCTGACTGTACGCCTGGATCCTAGGGCACTGGCCCTGGGCTGCAAGCTCTCCTCCAAGTATGTATATCTCTCCTGTTGACGGCAATAGATGTGAGATTGCCTTAGGAAGTTGAGGTAGCGCGCTAACTTTCTTACGGAATGTTCTTCTTCCTAACATTAGGAAAGCAGCTTCTTTACAGACATAGAAATCAGGAAAACGATGCCCTTCTCAGGGCTCTTCAGCAAAAATGAAGACAGAATGGAGGTAAGTAGCTTGCTCAAGCATAGAGAGAACAGTGGAGTCTAAACGAGATCGTAGATATCCCAGTTCCTCCTGCGGACCTAATATCCTGCTCTGTGGATGCTACAACAGAGGTGAGTCCCAGCATTTGATAGGCTCATCCCTTACTTCTGTAAGAAATTCCCTAAGAGATTTCCCAGTTTGTATCTGATGTGAACTGAAAATATAACATGACACTAGAAATCATTGGCTGATTACAACATCCCTGGAGACCACAAGGGGGCCCATGGATGCCCACCTGTGTCCTTCTGTGGTGCCCCACCCCCATCCCACCCCACACACAAAGTGCTCCTCTCAGGGTCCCTCTCTCCTTGGCCCTTTACGCTTTGCCTCTTTTTTACATGTATGGACGTTTTCTCCTTCCCCTTTTCTCTGTTCATCTACATCTCACATGCCTGTAGCGTAGACTAAAGCATATTATAAATTATTTGCTCTGTGTTGAAGTGCTCCCCATTCTGACCTCAACTCTTTCTGTTGCTATTTGAGACAAGGCATCACTGTGTATACCTGCCTGGCCTGGAACTCACCAAGTAGACCAGGCAGGTCTTGAACTCACAGAACTTTGCCTGCGTCTGCCTGCTGGGATTAAGGGCTTGTGCCACCACACCAGCTTAGAGCTCAGTTCTCAATAGCTATAAACAAGAGGCCAGTCTGTTGAGAAATTTCAAGAGCAAGGGAGGTTTTAGGACCTGCACCCTGTCTCCACTGTAACTCAGACATCGTCTAACCCCCACCCAAATGTGGGATTCTACGGATCTTGGGGGAAGGTAACTCCTTTCCTTCCTAACACCAGCATTTCATTTCTCCCTCTCAGAAGATTCTGTTTAGTGAGGGTCCACTCCGGATGCTCTGCAAGCTCAGATCTGTTCTGTCCACTGAAGAAAGATCCATGGAGGAAGCCACCAGAGGCAGCTCCAAGCGGCAGGTTCAGATGTCAGGGCGGTAATGGTCCAAGCCTGCTTTCTGCAGCAAACAGAACTGTTCACATCTGCACTTGATGGAGCCACTCAGACTAATTCGGGAAGGAATGGTTCCATTCATCATGAATGTAAATTATCCTAATAGAGCAGTGAAGAGCAGAAATGCTTTCTAGGTAGCTTACAGGAAAGGACCTCCCACTCCTGGATGCAATAATAGAAAACCACTGGCTCTCAGCTCCATTTGGGAAAGAGTGTTAGCATCCCTTCTGATCACTTCCTTGGTCCTTAGCACTGGCTTCCAGGAAATCAGCCCCCTCTTCGCAATCAGTTCGATATTATTTGAGTTTTAATTTTATTTTTTCTTCTGTAAGCTTTAGAAAAAAAAAAATGGGCTTACTCTTCCCTAACCCTATGTGAATAATGATACACATTCCAGCAAATACCCAAAGCCTTTTAGATTTCTGGCACCAGTCTCTATTTCTGGATTATGGAAGTAAACACCCACCTATCCCTACCCTGTTCCCATTTAAATAGGCAACCCCACGCTTCTCTCTCAGGGACCTCACCAACTTGCTATAGGCCCCATCCTCCTCTATTTGTATATAAGTGAAAGTGTTGTCTCAAAAAAAACCCCACAAGGAACGATGGAAAAATTGCTATGGGGATTTGAGGAGCTCTGATCATGAGTACACAGGGACCGTGGAACAAGTTTAAGCTGATGAAATACTATCTTAGCTGGACTTTGAAGCTTAAGAGGGGATTTGACACCCAAAAACAGTAGGGAGAATGGTGGTTATACAAGAATATTCAATCTGATACAAGTGCAAATGCTGAGGAAAACTTGCTTAAGTGAATGAAATAATATTTAAAACAGGGTTATTATCACTATTATTTCCTGGCTCTAAGGATGAACCCTGAGCTGCACACTAAGCAAGCACTCTGACCCCTGAGCCACACCTTTAGTTTGAGAGCATACTGTTTGTCAGAACTTGGTTGACTGGCAGGCTGTTTTCCTAGATGACAAGATCTTTGGCACCCTTTGAACAAGGCTGAGCTAGTGAAGGAGAGCCGGACAAGTCTCTCGATAAAATGTGATGGAAGCTGGGCAGTGGTGGTGCACGTCCTTAATCCCAGCTCTTGGGAGGCAGAGCCACGCTGATCTCTGTGAGTTCGAGGCCAGCCAGGTCTACAGAGAGAGAGAGAGAGAGTTCCAGGACAGCCAGGACTGTTTTGCAAAGAAACCTTGTCTCAAAAAACAAACAAACAAATACATAGATAAATAGATAAATAAAATAACACAAAATGTGATGGAATTGGGTATCTCTGTGTAACTCTCAGCTGCAGTGAAGGAGAGTCTCCATATTAACACAACCAGTCCCCCATGAGTCACCTCAAACTCTGTGTCCTCGGCTAGCACTTTGTCAATAGTGTGCCCTAATTACATCTGAGACTTTGAAAATATGCCCCAGTATGATCGTTTCTGCCAAGTAGATTTTAGTCACGGGGACTGATACATTGCAGCTGGTTCAGGAGAAATGGGCAGCTTATCAAATAGTGTCATTTGATTATAACTGCAGATATTGATAACACCATGTTTGGAGTAATGGTTCCCTAACCAAATCTCCCACTGCCTTCCCATATATCAAGTGATGTATCACACATTCAAAATGGTTCAAAGGCCATCTGAAAACTCCCAAAGGTCAATTGGGTCTTTACAGCAATTGAGTGCAAAGCCACAATAATATTGATAGCTTGATCTCGGGAATTAAAAAAAGCCAGTGACTGAGTGAGGTTTCAGACAAAGTCGGGCTCCAGAAAAGAGTCACTTTCTCAAGGATCCAACTCATCAGCTGTGCAGAGGTCCTGGCGTGCACAGGGTGGGCATGGTCTCACCATCTGATACCCCTTTATCCAGCTTCTCCCAGGCTAGATTTCCCTGGGCCTCTGGGCCTCACCCAATCAGTGTGTGCTCTTTGTGTGATCAGCAAATCATTTAAAGGAGAGCCTTTTAATTAAGAGGAGAGCGACAAATTATTACATCAGAGCCATTGATTACCCTGTCATCTGGCCAGAGCTCTTTCTGGCCCCCTTCTTTCCCAAGTCTTCACAGACATTTAAAAAAAAAAAAAAAAAAAAAAAATTGAGAACGGAAACAGGATACCTGCCTGGACTTAGAAAGGACCCTGTAGCCTTTAATAGAAGCCGAGTGGAGATTCTAGGATGATCTCTTAGTGTCTGACCTTCTCATAGACTGCTTTGACACCTGCAAGATGGAGATGCTGGGGTGCAGCCGGAAGCTCTGAAATGCCTTAAACAACCGCTGGCTTAGAGGAGGTGCTCAGGAGACAAATTGCAATGGAAAACTGCAAGTGAAAAGCTTCCCCATGGATGACAGTGGCAGCCATGACCGCCACAGTGACCCTTCTGTGAGGCCACTAGACGGTTCCTCCTAGGCCCCATTTGGCTGTGACCCACAGGGACAGTCCTCATGCTTTTTTTTCTAACTCTTTGGGCTGCCCAGGGAACCTATAGTCACCTCTTGGCCAGGATATTAAGGGACAGGCAGCTAGAGTTTGGGGTGTTTGGGCGTGATCCAACAAAGAGCTGAGAGAGGCAGAGACTAAGAAGAGGCTAGGGGATCAAACTTTGGGGGTATATTTAAATATGTAGCAACCCAGGGAGGGCCTCACTGCATGACATAACAGTCAGATACGATGTCCTACCAGTGAAATCACTATGAACAAGACAGCTACAAATAAGCACATTGGAGACTCAACTGCCGTGAGCAGCAAAGATGTCGGAAATGTGATTTTCCAGAATGGTGAACAGCTCAGACAAAGAGCTGAGCGAAAACAACTTACTAAGAACTTTCAGTTTTATACATTTGAGCATATAATAAAAATCACATTTAAAAAGCTCTGCTTACGAGGCCATGGAGACGGCTCAGTGGCTAGGTACTTTCCAAATAAGCGCAAACACCAGAGTTCGGATCCCCAGAACCCAAGTAAAAAGCCGGGCAGGCATGGTAGCTCGCCTGTAACCCCAATGCTCTCGGGGCAAAACTAGGGTGTCCTGAGGGCCAACTGGCTAAGCTAGAGTAGCAAGCTCCGCTAGCTGCTCTGTTTCAGTAACTAAAATAGACAAAAATGAAGTGGAGTGTGCGAATAGAGGACACTCGAGCCAAGCAAGGGTGCCGCACGCCTTTAATCCCAGCATTCAGGAGGCAGAGGCAGGCAGATCTCTGTGAATTTGAGGCTGGTCTATAAAGTGAGTTCTAGGACAGCCAGAGCTGTTACACAGAGAAAACCTGTCTCAGAAGGCAAAAAAAAAAAAAAAAAAAAAAAAAAAAAAAAAAAAAAGACATTCAATGTCAACCTCTAGATTTAACATGTCCAAGCAAACATGTACATGTACACACATATGCCCACATGCATATGAATATGCATACATTCACGTATATGGGTCTCAGCCAACATATATATATATATACATACATATATATACATATAAAGTCCTATTTACATACAAAATGAAGACATTATTTTTTATTTTTTTAAATTGTATTATTTTTTTTTTTTTTTTTTTTTTTTTTTTTTTTGTTTTTTGTGTAGCTTTGCATTTGGAACTATTGTAGCCAGCTGGCTCGACTCACAGAGATCCGCCTGCCTCTGCCTCCGAGTGCTAGACTAAAGGCGTGCGCCACCACCGCCCGGCTAAATTGTATTATTGTTGTGTGCATAGATGATGTATGTGTATGGGCACATGCTATGGTGGCTGTGAGAGAACAGCCTTGTGGGATCAGTAGTCTTCTTCCACCTAGATGTGGGTTCCAGGGTTGAGCTCAGGTTGTCAGACTGGTGGGTAAGGGCCTCACCCACTCAGCATTTCTGCCATCCCAGAAATGAAGAGACATCCTAAAGCTCTGAGGAAGGAGTTTTTCACCTTTGCGAGTATCGGATGGGACGTTTCAAAGCTGTGTAGAGTAAATCACCTGTAAGACTGTCTCATAGATGGCTAAAGATCCAGGTGTCTGGGGTCCCATCTTCTTGCCAAGAAGTGAGTCCCCTGCACATCATTTGAGACAAAATGCCTCCTAGGGAGTGATCTGGTGTTAGGTGAAATTGAAAATGGGAATGAAGCTAAATTAAATTAAAAATATGCTGTGACATAATCAGGAAATCTTAAATTTGAATGGATAACAAAGGATATGACGCTTTTGTTCATTTGTGTTAGGTATGATAATAAAATAGTTTTATGTAAAATTAAATACACGCACGTACATGTTAATACAAAGGGCAAAGCTATCTCATAACAAAGCTTAACAATGATCATTTAAGCACAATATGCCTGTGAGCTTTATAGAAGACATTTCTTGGCTGGCCGCTCAGGCCCCGACTCTCTTCTGTCTGGGAACTTCCTTAATATAACCCTTAAAGGAGAGTATGAGTCACCTCCTCTCCACCCATAGGTCACTGATCTAGGTCGAGTGGGGCCTCAATTACACCCTCTCACACAGAACTTTGACATTTTTGAAAGGAATGATGGATGGTATCTTAGTCTGTTGTTGCTTTCAGAAAGCACCCAAGACCAGAGATTTTATTTTTGTTTGTTAGTTTGTTTTGTTCTTCAAGACAGGGCTTCTCTGTATAGCCCTGGCTGTCCTGGAACTCATTCTGTAGACCAGGCTGGCTTTTAACTCACAGAGATCTGAGATCTACCTGCCTCTGCCTCCTGAGTGCTAGGCTTGAAGGTGTGTGGCACCACCATCTGGCTAGGGAGGTTACTAAAATAGAATACATAGAAGTTTCCTTTAAGAGCATAACACCAGTATTAGTTTCTGATGAGGGTCTCATGGTGAATGGTGTCACTAGCTTGGGCTAAGGGTGTATTAGGGACACTCTGTCTTGGAAGAGAAGGCAGGGCAGATGGTCACATTGAATCCACCATCAGAAACAGAGAGGAATGGATGCCTAAGCTCATTCGCATTTCTCCTTTTTACTAATTCCAGAACTCCAGCTCATGAAACGATATTTCCTATGTTTAGGGTGAGTTTCTGCCTCAGCTAACCTAATTTAGATAATCTCACACAGACCTGTCCAGAAATCTGTTTCTATGATGATTCTAAATCCTCTCAAGCTGCCATTCAAGATTAACTATCACGAGTGGAGAGACAGACAGACGACAGACAGACAGGAAAAGGAGGAGGGTGGTACCACGTGACAGGAGAGGAAACCAAGACAATGGAACTTTTTTTTATGGCAGTCTGTGCTCCACCACCCCCCTCCCGGAACCAATCCAGTTCTTTGAATATTAATTCCCTCCCATGATAGAAGCCTGGTCCCTTCTGAAGGTCACGCCCCCAATGACCTATTTGGTTCCCACTGGAACCTCCCCCTTCGAAGTTCTAAGTCTCAATACTATTACCTCAGGCACCATGACTCCAGCATACGAGCCTGTGGGGGACAAACCTATGTAAACCACGGCAGGAGGAAGGGTGGGTGGTAACAGAGTCCCAAGAATGGTACCTAGAGAGAGCCTCAGGATCTGAAGTCTCTAGAGACAGCCTGTTTCCTGCCTTTCTTGAGGTTGGGTAAATTCAGTCTTTCCATGGTTTCTGTGACACATCATAGACACCTTCCAGAAAATTCTATTGATTTGATCTCAGACCAACTAAAATTGGTGTGTGTTACTTATAAGATCCTCAACAAGAGTCTCTCGTTCTGGGAGCAAACCATACATCAGAAGCAGGTCTGTGTGGCCTAAAGACAACCACCATAGGTTAGGCTCCTTAGAAGTCAAAGTTGGAGAAATGCTGAGCTTCCGAAATTTGGTTGTATTTAGATAAACTCTATAAAGGGAAGCAATTGAACTCAGCGAATTCTCTCCCTTGACCTACATGAAATCTATCACCTTACCAGAATAACTGTGATGCTCATACTCCTAAGGGGCCCCTAATGACTCTGGCTGCTTGGAAGCCATATGCTTGTCTGTCTACTTATTCTGAGTAGCTCTGGCTTTGGTCACCAATCAAATATGCAAAACAGCCTGCGTCACATATGACTTCTAAGTCGAGGTCATGAAAGGTGTTGAGGCTTCCATTTTATTCTCTCTCGGATCACTCACTAAAGAGGGAACTTGGTCTGCTGGTGAAATCTCTTATATTACCTGCTGGGAGGGCCATGTGGTGAGGGCTGTCTCCTGCCAATGCCCAGCACCGGCTTGCCAGGCAGAGGAGTTGAGTGTGCCATCTTGGAAGCAGGTCCTCTGGCCCTAGCCAAGAGCTCTCAGATGAATAAAGCTCCTGCTGACATCTTGGTTACCATCTGAGAGACTCTGAACCGCCAAAGCCATGAGGTAATAAACATCCACCATGTTTTGAAATTTTTTGTTATACTCCAACAGATAAATAATCAAAAAAACCAAAGTCCTCAAAATGACCTTCAAGCCTCCAGATGATCAGCTTGTCACACTCCTCTCCCTACATCTTGCATGCTTGTTTCTTTTCTCTCATTGTGCTTAGAGTCCCCCACCACCCTGCCTTTTCTGGAATATGCTAGCCACGCTCTTGCCTCAGATGCTCTGCAGCTGTGGGCCTCTTTCCTGGACCACTCTCCTCCCACATCTTCAAATGACTTGCTGCCTTCATCTCCTCCATTTCTTAGTTCAAATTACATTCCCCCCCACTCCCCTTGACAGAGTTTCTCTGTGTAGCTTTGGTGCCTGTCTTGGATCTGGCTCTGTAGACCAGGCTGGCCTTGAACTCACAGAGTTCCACCTGGCTCTGCCTCCCAAGTGCTGGGATTAAAGGAGTGTGCCACCACCATCTGGTTCAAATTCCAACTTAACAAAGCCTTCTTGATGTCTCTCTCTTAAAAGGGAAGCTATCTCCCTGACCTGGAAATCCCATCCACCCCCTTGCTTTGGTTTTCCCATGACCTTTCACGCTAATTAACATACTTTGTAGTTTACTTGGTCTTCCTTATCATTGCCCCCGGGACAAAGTTCTTAAGCGTTTTCTTCATTGCTTTCTTAGGGTCCAGACAGCACCAAACATATAGGAAACTCTCAAAAACTATTTCTGGCACAGTGGAGACCCTGGCAGCAAAAGTAGCTACCACAGTTAGTTAATCTTTCATTCTATTGGGCATGGTAAATTTAATTCAATAGTTATATACATTTCGATTGGCTTTGAAAATTATAAATTTATAAACTCAAGTTCCATTTGCTTTTTGGATACCATCTCACAAGGACTCCAATTTGCAATAAGGCTCGTTAAGGAAGGGAATGGCTCAGTTGCCTTTAGCCTACTGGCTAGGGGTGGGATAGGACCTCTGTTGATCTTTTCTGTGTCGAACACACAGATTGCAAGCCCAGAGCCACTTTGAGATCTTTGGCAGCAGTTAACTCTGAAGCTCACACATGATTGAGCCTGTATGATAATGAGTATTCGGAGACAGGTAATACCTAGGGGGTGCTCACCAACCTAAGACAGAGCACCTGTGTGGCCTGGGCAGGCATCTCCATGACGGGTAAGGTGACCTGCTGACGTCCCCTGCAACCTAAGTCAGAAGCTCATTTTTTAGTAAAAGGGGGACCTGTAGGGCCCTGGCCCCTGTTTTGGGTAACTGTTACCTTGCTTGCTGACCTTGACCTTGATATCCTCCCCATGCTAATTCCCTCCCAGGTTCCACTCTCCTGAATGCTTAAGGGAAGTTCCTTGTCTGTGTATCCTGCATAATGGGTGTTAACAGCCCAGATGCAAGTTTGTAAAACATCTGTAGTGAACTTCTGCCCTTCAGGGTTCTCCCATTGTGCTGTAAGCTTGTATTTAAGACCTCTTCCCTCCTTCAATAAACAGCATTCGGCATTAAATTTAAAAAAAAAAAGAAAGAAAGAAAGAAAGAAAAGGAAAGAAGGAAGGAAGAAAGAAAAAACTATTTCTGAAAAAAAAAAAAAGAATATGAACTAGTCTAGTTAGCTTACTCCATTGAATGCCTCATTGGTTTCCTTGTAAGACTAGTAGAACCTAGGAAAAAGTTTAGCATGAAATAAGAACTGTTACCTGGAAAGATCCAATGTTACTTTCGCTATCTCCTTCCTCTCTGCCCTAATTAATCCTTTTTGAGTTGTAAGGCATGGAAATGACTCTGGCTGACCCAGACAAAGTGGGTGTTTATCAAAGGCTGCAGCAGACTCTAGAGAGAATTGCAAAGCACAGAGTGCCTCTGGGCATTAAGGAAGCTGAACTCCAAGAGACTGGAAGTCTAAAGCTTCTCTCTGGCTCTGGGCTGAGGATCTCCTTGCTGCAGCTGGGCTTTGGCTCTGCTCCAGCCCGCTTCCTGAAGATGTCTCCAGCTCTCTCAGTTCAGAGGGCTCATGGCTGCCTTGGGACCACCTTGATTTTTCAGTCTTGCTGGTCCAGTCTTTTCATGCCCAGTTCCAAGAAGACTGATTATACAAGGTGTGGGCCAGGCATCCTTATCTGGTGACCAAAGTCATAAATCTGTTTTAGTCTGCGGGATCTTTCCAGAAAGTGAGTGTGGCTCAAATGTCAAAAATGTATTGTTTCAGGATTTAGAGCCCAGAAATACGAGGCAGGGCTGGTTCCTTCTCAGGAACTGGAAGAAGAATGTGTTTCCTGCCTTTTCCCCAGCTTCCTACAATCTTTGTCCTTCCAATGGCATTCCTTGGTGTCTAAGTTATTTCATCCATTGCTATAATAAAAATACCCTGACAGAAGTAACTTAAAGAGTTTATTTTGCTCACAATTTAAGGTTAGTCCACCATGGTGAGGAAATCACAGTAGCAGGAACCCAAGGAAGCTAATCACACCATATCTACTCCACAGTCAAGAGACAGAGAGTGATGAATACTTGTGCTCACCTCACTTTCTCCTTTTCATACAACCCACCTAGAGGATGGTGCTACCCACAATGGGTGGATTTTCCCACTTTAATTAACTTAATCAAGATAATCCCCATGGGCATGTCCAGAGGCTCATCTCCCAGGTGATTCTAGATCTCATCAAATCAATAAATCAGAAAGAGCATCACCCTTTGCTTCTACTTCATCTGCACATCTCTGTCTTCATTTTCCTAAGACATTCCTCCTACCTCTGGTCCATTTTCCCTTTTATTAGAAGGACAATGGATTAGAACCCACCCTCATGACCCCCTTTTTCATTTAATCATCCATAAAGAGCCTGTTTCTAAATAAGTCAACATTCATAAGAAACTACAGATTGGACTCCAGCCTCTTTTGGAGGAACACAATTCAGGCAGTCACATTGAAATAATTGGCACATTTATTTATTTACATTCAAGTAGCAATGAATAAAGTTATGATATTTGTCCAGCGCCAATGTTGCTTCCTAGGTAAATCTATACTTTTTCTTGACAAATGGCATCACATTACACACTTTTCCTTTGATGATACATTGTAAAATTTTCCATGACAAGAAAGATGTTTTCCTTATTTTTAACGGCTGTATAATATTTTCTATATGAAGATTTATAACTTATTCAAGAAGTCTTTGCTTAAGTTGCTAGATTTACTTTTGGTTGTCATTAGGTTGCATAATACTAAAATAAATATCTTTATGTTTAAATATATGTGTATATCAATACCATCTCCTTGAGATAGATTTCCTCAAGTAGGATTAAAGAATATGACCTTTTGAACCGTGCATGGTGGTGTACACCTTTAATTTCAGCACTTAGGAGGCAAAGGCAGGAGGATCTCTGTAAGTTCAAGGCCAGGCTGGTCTACATAGTTAGTTCCAGGACAATCAGGGCTGTGAGGACAGATCCTTTCTCACAAGAAAAAAAGAAAAAAAGGACAAGGATATGACTTTTAAAAGGTTTGAAGTCGGACAGTGGTGGCACACGCCTTTAATCCCAGCACTCGGGAGGCAGAGGCAGGCAGATCTCTGTAAATTCGAGGCCAGCCTGGGCTACAGAGTGAGTTCCAGGAAAGGCGCCAAAACGACACAGAGAAACCCTGTCTTGGAAAAAAGAAGTTTTTGATAAACATTATCAAGCTGATTTTCTGGATGTTAATTGAGAATGCCTACCCCCCAGCACTCTGTGTCAGTATTTAGTAGAGTATTTTTTTATTAGCCTAATATGAAGGAATTGAAATGTATCTTCAGGTATTTTTAGTTTCTAGTTTTGGAGAAATTTTCAATTTTTCTACATATTTATAAGTCAGTAAATTTCTTGTTCAGGGAGTTGTTTCTTCAACTAATTTGTTGAATTTTCCTATGGAATTTTTCTTATTGATTTGTACTAATTCTCTAGTTTATGTATATATATATATATGTATATATGTATATATATATATATGTGTATATATATATATATATCACCTCTAATATGCTGTAGCTGTTTATATCCTGATGAGAGTGTCAGAAAATAATTCATCATCTTTGTCAGATCCTGACTAAACATAACCAGGAGGACAGGAAGATCTTCAAGCAAGGTTTTCTTTTCTTATTTTTATTATATTCATTTATTTTTATATCTGAGTGTTTTGCCTGCATGTATGTATGGATACCATGTCCATGCAGTACCCAAAGAGGCCAGAATAGGATGTTGTGCCCTCTAGAACTGGAGTTACAGATGGTTGTGAGTAGGTGCTGAACCCAGGTCCACGCAAGAGCAGCAGGTGCTCTTGACCTCTGAGTCATCTCTCCAGTCCTATCATACAAGACTTTCTTGACCACAGGAATGGTCCTAATATCATCCATCAAAATGCAGTTTCAGCGTGAGTCACAAGGACAGCTAGCCAGATATGTGGAAACAGTTGACTGTCTCAGCTGGGGAAATGATGTCAGCTCCTGTGATCAGCCCCTATGGGTAACTGATGTCCTCCCACTATCAAAACAAAACAAGGACCTTTGTTTTTAGAAAACTATGGCTTGCTGGGTGGTGGTAGCAGCATTGGCACAGGCCTTTGATCTCAGCCCTCCGGAGGCAGAGGCAGGTGGATCTCTATGAGTTCGAGGCCACCCTGGTCTACAGAGGGAGTTCTAGGGCCACATAGTGAAACCGTGTCATGAAAAGCCACCCCCCCCCAAAGAAAAAGAAAAGGGAAGAAAAGAAAACCATGGCTTCTCTTTATCCCCAAGGGTTCTTCTAGAAACCCCTTCTGTGGTTGTCCAAACTGCACCTTACCGTAATGTTTCTCATCAAAGGGTCTATCTCTCTGAACCTCCTTTTAAGTTGAGAGTTTTTTTTTTTTTTTTTTTTTTGGTTGCTTGTTTCTATTTTAGGAAATGGATTGAGCCCAGGATCTTGTACACAGTAGATAAGCTCACCATCACTGTTTTATTTCCATTTTTTTAACAGTAATTTTTGAAATACAAAGATTAATCTTAACATTTGCCTTTCTGGTTTCTTTCAAGAACTTATTTTTATTTGTAAGTTTTTAATAATAAGGTTTATGTGCTTATTTTTTTTAAAGATTTATTTATTTTTTTACTTTATGTGTTTTAGTGTTTTGCCAGCCTGAATGTATATGCACTACATGCATGCTTGTTTCCAGCAGATGTCAAAAGAGGGCATAAAATCCCCTGGAACAAGAGTTACAGGTGGGGCTGGAGAGATGGCTCAGAGGTTAAGAGCACTGGCTGTTCTTCCAAAGGTCCTGAGTTCAATTCCCAGCACTCACATGGTGGCTCACAACCATCTGTAACGAGATCTGGTGCCCTCTTCTGGTATGCAGGCAGAACACTGTATATATAAAATAAATAAACCTTTAAAAAAAAGAGTTGTAGATGGTTGTGAACCACTATATGGGTGCTGGGAACCGAACCCAGGTCCTCTGCAAGAACAGCAAGTGCTCTTAACTGCCAAGCCACCCTGTTAGTCAAATAAAGTTCATCTTTAAAAAAAAAAAAAAGAATTTCTGCATTTGTAAAGGATATAAACACATGAATCTTTCCTACCCCTCCACTCCCATAGTTATAGTTAAGTTACATCAAAAGTATTGGCCTGTATGTTCCTGTTACCACTGGCAGATTAACCAATAGCTTCAAATTCTTTGTTGTTCTTTGAGAGTCTCATGTTCTTTCTCTTAAAATCTGTGTGGCTTTAGTGACTTTAGTGATTGACCAGAGGCATATGGTAGGACTGATGTCCTGGATCCTGAAGCTGAGTAACACTCTTACTGCACAGGCTCATGAAGTTCCAGGTCTTCATGTAAGCAACCTGACTACCTTAAACTACCATGTTGGACATGTGTAAATACTTGATGATGCTAGCTGAGCCCTGAATCCCAGCCATTTGTACCAAGGAATTAAACATGTGAATGAAGCCACCTTGGATTCTCTCTCACAGTGTATCAACTGAAGAACACTACCTAACCTCTGTCAACAGGAAGTGGAGCAGAAGGATCAGCCAGATGAGCCCTTTACAAATCTGTGACCCATAAACTCACGAGATGGATTGTTTGCAATTGTTGGCTTAAGCTATTAGATTTTAGGGGTAATTTGTCATATGACAACAGAAAACCGGATCATCACATGTTTCCTAGAGTATCATAACAGAATCATATCACTCTTTGAGATGTGGATAAAGGCACTAGCGTTCAGAGAAATGGGAGAACCAGAACACTGACCCAGCATATTCCCATTCCTTGGTGTCTTAGTTAGGGTTCTTATTCCTGTGAAGAGACACCATGACCATGGCAACTCTTGTAAAGGAAAAAAAGTATTGGGGTGGCTCCCTTACAGTTCAGAGCTTCAGTCCATTATTATCATGGTGGGGTGCAGGCAGACATGGTGCTGGAGAAGTAGCTGAGAGTCCTACATCTTGCAGGAGACAGGAAATCAGCTGAGACACTGGGCAGTGTCCTGAACACAGGAAACCTCAAAGCCTGACCATGCTTCCTCCAACAAGGCCATACCCACTTCAACAAAGCCACACCTCCTAATAGTGCCACTTCCTATGAGATTATGAGGGCCAGTTACATTCAAACTACCACAGTTGGTGATCACGGACACTATTAAATCTTGCCATGCATGGTGCCTAATGTCTCTAATCCAAGCACTTGGAGGCTGAGACAAGTGAGTCTCTCTGAGTTTGAGGTTAACCAGCACTACAGAGAATCAATCCAACAGGGTGTGCATATACTTTGAGGCAGAAGAAGAGGCAAACCAACCCTTACTCCAAAAGTTTTGAGATAAAAAGTTTTCTTCTTCTAATGGTAATTCATGGAGCATTTTAAAGGTACCATATAGAAAGCTAAGCCTTGGACACTGACTCTCCTAATTTAATCCTGGCTCCCTGTGAACACATGCCATCAATGTCTTCATTTTAGAGACAAGTCAATAGAATTTCGAGAGGTTCGGCAATGTGCCTGTGTCCACAGGGCTAGAACCCGGGCTTGGATCTTGGTGTTTAGTATGAGTCTCAGCCACAAGATCATTTCCTTTTTCTCAGATTTTGTTGGTCATCATTCCTGTAACTGAGACAGAACACCTGAGAAAATCAGCTTAAGGAAAGGCTTTTTTCTGGCTCACAGCTTGAGAGGGCATAGTTCATGAAACTTGGCTCCATTGCCTCTGGGCTCATGAATGGTGAGGAGGAACCTCATGGAGGGGAACTCTGTGGAAGACCAAAGTGATTCACCTTGTGGCAGTCAGAAAACAGAGAAGGTGTGTATGAAAGGTCTAGAAATAAGATAAACTCTTTAAGGCACAGTCTAGTGGCCTGCTTCTTCCAACTAGGCATTGCCTCCTAAAAGCCCATTTACTATGGATTAATACACTGATAACATTAAAGTCCCCATTATTCAATAACCTCTGGAGACAAAGCCTTCAAGGTTTTATCTTGAAGCCTTCAGGGGACATTTTTAGACTCAATGTGTAATAGCCTCTGAATGTTGGTGATGCTCTGCTATCAACTTTCAGGAAGTACTCCCTTCACCAAGAGACACATCTGATCCCCCTCCTCCCCAGCAGATCCTGTCACTTAAGTATCTCGGAGTCTGTGAGATCAGAGTGTTGATCCAAATAGTCTGGAACCTTTACAAAGCACTCAGCCCTGGGCTTGGCAACACCAACAACACACAGGAAAGCAGGCAGTCCCTCTGAGCCCAAGACTCAGGGGCTCCTGGTTTCAGACCCCTGGGGGGACAGAGCCAAGTCACTCTATGAAGGGAAAGGATCGAGAATGAGGACTAATCCATCATCTTCTCACTAAGCTCAATATAATGCCAGGTTACTCCAGACATGCTTGATGTATAGGAAAGGGGAACTCCAACCACAGTGACCTAAGACCCTTGCCTCCTGAGACCTTCCTGCCATTTTCAGAGAGCTCTCTAGAGCTCTGCCTCACACTTGTCTAGGAAGAAGTTTGTGAGGTTGCTTCACTGTTTTTCCTCCCAGTCACTACCTCATCCGTCAACCCTCAGGGCTGTGCCCCTGGGCACAGCTGCCCTACAATTGCTACTGACTGTACTTCAGTGTCCTCGGGGAATGGACAACTGCTCACTGCTCTGTTACTTGATCCCAAGTAGGTCTCTTCCCTCAGCCACCTCAGTGTCACTGTGGCCCAGTTGTAGACAGCAGGGGAACTTTTCTCTAAGCCTGGGTTAATAAAAAATGATGGAAACTACAAATTGCCAAAACTACCATCCCACATCAGATCAGGCTCAACCTCGGGATCAGATTCCTTGCCTCGCTCCCAACCTGCCTTCTCTTGACAAAGGACAGCCCTCCTGGTGCCTCAACGTACTCAAGCTGGATGCATCCCAGGCCTGTCTTGGCCTTGGGGCATTAGCTGAAGAGATGACCTACATATCTCCTTTACATCCTTAGAGCCAGCATACAATTAAATTTTTGCCAGAGCAATTGACAATGAGAGCATCCATTTGCTTCAAGGGCAAGCTTTTCTCCCTCCCCTCACGACTGAGGTATGTCTGGCTCAGATAAGACAATCACAGAACTGCTTGACATTAATCAATCTCTTCAGTTGGGTTCTGCAATCTTGTCCGTGCATACCTGGCTAATAAATGAGTGGATGACTTGGTTCAAAATCAAGGTACTCACCCTGATCCCAGTCCACGGTCTTCTTGAGTATTCAGACAGGCTCCCCTTCACACCAGAGGGTACAAATCCTTAACACAATTCCCAATCCCATCAACACTATCCTCCTCTCCTCTGGCCATTGCCTGCTCTTGAAGTCTGAGATCATTAATCACTCTGCCACTCCTCAGGACTTTTTCGTCAGTGAATGCTCCCCTCTCACCCACTCTGTCCATCTCTCTCCTCCGTTCCAGCCTCTTACACAGAACTAAAGAAGCTCACGCCTGCTGGAACATGGTGGACAGAACGAATCAACAGGGTTATGATTCTTCTCTGTTACCTTCCCACATCCCCCAATATTTCATCCCTTCCGTTTTTTTTTTTTTTTCTTTCAAGACAGGGTTTCTTTGTGTTATAGCTCTGGCTGTCCTGGAACTCACTTTGTAGACCAGGCTGGCCTTGAACTCACAGAGATCCACCTGCCTCTGCCTCCCAAGTGCTGGAATTAAAGGTTTGCGCCGCCATTGCCGCCGCCACCACCATCATCATCATCACCCGGCCCCTCTACTTCTTAGTCGCATGGCAGACCCTGACAAATCTGGTTTTTGTATTTCCTTCTGGAATTTGCCAAGGGGTGAGAGGAGGAAGTGGAGAAAATCCTGGGAAAGAACAACACTTAGCATGGCCAGCCACGCTTGGGGATCACTCTGACTCCACGCTGTCCCGTGCATTGGAACAGCTCTCTCTCTCTCTCTCTCTCTCTCTCTCTCTCTCTCTCTCTCTCTCTCTCTCTCTTGCACTCAGATTCCCCCCAGGGAAGAGTCAAACCTAAACAGGACTGACTACAGAGCAGAGGCAAAATCTGGTGCTTTTCTTGTAGTCCTGCTACTTTTTCTTCGAAGTCTACTACCTAATTGCTGCAAGCCCCTGGTCACAGAAGCATGAATGAATTGAGTGACTGGTGTCTCAGTAGGAAGCAAAATTGCAAAGCAGGCCACTCCTGTTTGCTCTGAGCTTCTTGCAGAACTAGCTCTTTGTGCTAAAAGAGGCCCCACTCATGGGCCTCTTGCTCACTCCCAGGAAATCTCCTTTAATGGTGACCTGCTGGGAACTATGCCCCATTCTTTGTCCTCTGAGACCTTAGCAACTCAAATGGTAGGCACTGGAGGCCTGGTAGGAAGGGAAGGATGTCCTAGGTAGGTGGGTAGTGTGGATATTTTTAGGTTGGCAGAGCCTCAGAGAACCCATCAGACCTCAGAAGTCTTCCCCTCCACCTGGGTGTCAGCTTTAAATTTGGATTCGATTTCGGTGCCACAAAAGATACTGTGTCTCCTGCCAGTGGGAGGCCCATTCTCCTCCCATGCCATCTCTGGCTTTTCTACCCTTCTGGCATCCAAATGGCTGGACTCAGTCTAACAGAAAGCAGGCTGCTGGTCCAACCTATTGAGACTGGCCTTCTGTCCCAGAGGAGGGTTGTGGTCTTGCTTAATCCAGGGCCTCCCCAGGCTGCAGATATAGCTACTCTGGGAAGAATTCGAAGCTTGCATTCACCTCAGTGCCAGTCCTTAGTAAGATCTGAGTTCTAGAATAGTAACTTCAGGAATCTAGGACAATTTCTCAGCTTCGTTATGGCCTCTTTAGAAAACGGGATCTAGTATTATGCAGGGGATGTGAAGCATCATGGGCAAAGGCAGACTAGTTAGGAGATGTGGCTTCTGGTCCTGGATCTGTCACTCGGCAACTACAGGGCTTTAGGAATCAGTCTTTCCGGGCTTCAGTTTCCTCTGTAGAACGAGACATTTGGGAAAGATGTATTTCAATTTCTTTTTGCTCTTTACCTTTGTGGGTGCAATCTGATTCAACATGAAAACATGGTTGACTCAGGCAATCTCTACCATGGTGTAGTAGAATTTGAAATCATACTATGTGTCCAAACTCAAGGTATATATTTTATTCTAGGCAGAAGTAATTTGTTATATTTGGGGAAAGTATGGGGTGGGGAGGACTAAGGAATGCTTATTTATTTTATGTATATGAGAGCTCTGTCTGCATGTACGACTTTATGCCAGAATCAGATTCCACTAGAGATGGTTGTGAGCCACCATGTCGGTGCTGGAAATCGAACTTGAGACCTCTAGAAGAGCAGCTGGTGCTCTTAACCACTGAGCCATCTCTTCAGCCCCTAAATGTTTTTTTTTTTAAATAAGTTTCCATGGTCATAGTATTTTGTCACAGCAATAGAAAAGTCACCAAGGCAGAATTGCTAGGAGATTTCACGTTCCATATGGGATAGAATTGTATTTCACGACCATTTCTCAACCAACCATTGAAGTAAGATAACATTTTCATGGTCAGCTTAGGCTTAGACCAGCAGTGGTGTTTGGTTGTTTGGGTTTTTTGTTTGTTTAATGAGACACTGCCCCAATGGGGCTAAGAACACAAGAGACATATTTATTCTCAACTGTAGAGCTAAATGCTATTGGCATCTAGTGGACAGAGGGCAAGGCTGTTTCTCAACATCTCACAGTGTAAGACCATCTCCCCCACTCGACTCCAAAGAACTACCTTGTCAAAAGTGTCAGTGGTGCTAAGTTTGAGAAATCTTGGCTTAGACAGTTACCTAGGGAAAAAATGGCTGATGCAGAGACAATCAGTCAGAATGTCTTCCAGTTTAGAGGGAAACCAATCCCTGTACCAGCATTTCTGGTATCACAGTCTCGTGATACGTTTGTGATATAAAAATCTAACAATGTGGTTGCCTTGGTCACACATCCACCTCTGAACTCACTGTAACAGCTGATGAGATACGATGTTTGGTATAAGCCTGGCTTATATGTCGGAGCAAGGCATGAGTCAACTCGACCTACAGCACGTGAGCTATAAAGGATAGGTGAACACTGGAGGGAGAACAAGACTAGCAAGCAACATGAGGACAGGCACTGGGCAGAAAACAGCAGCAAAACCTCGGCACCTTCAGTCACAGAGCCAGTGGGAAACAGCGCTTTGCACTTGGGTTCAAAGTAGCAGGAGAAGCAGCGGAAGGGGGGTGTGTCACTCCAGGAACACCCAAGGCTGGCGGGTATGAGTTGCTTACTCCACAGGGTGAGCAGAAGTGCTATGACTTTCGCTTGCTCCATTTGGGCAGCAATTTATGTCTTCAGAGATGCTCAGTTGATCTAGGAGAAGAAAAACCAGGGAAAGAAAAGGAGGAGAGAGGGGAGGAGACAGCTGAGAAGGTCGAAGTGGGAAGCTGGGATACAAGGATATCACTTGTTCCCAACTTGGATGACCTCTTTGCCTTGGAAGTTGATCTCTGGGATCCAGAACCTCCAGAGTCCCCTGGTCTTGTAGCTTCAGCTGGGTTTGCCCCGTAGAGATAAAAAGGAGGGAGAAAAGAGATTGAATTATTTATTTCTGCTTTTCTCTGCCTGACTTGTCAGATTCTGGCAGTGGCTACATTCCACTGACTATTACTTCTGTTGGACACTTCCCCTAAGACATCACTTCCTCCTTTTGTTTCTACAGGTCTAAAGATTATCAGCTCCCTTGGACCTTTTTGGGTGACTCAAAACTTCCTATCAGTTCTCTTTTTCCTACCTACATATCTGTAAATAGTGTATTAGAAACTACTGAGTATATATGTCACCTGGCTTCTATAAGTTTCTTGAGTGATATAATAGGCAGTTAACAAAGAATCATTCATACTAAATTGTCATAAGAGGGTACCATGTGATTTGCTCATACCCAGTGCTTAATGAGTCTAAAGACTAGCCACTCATACCCAATCTTTAGGACCTAGCCCTTTGTGGATGCCTAGTAGTTAAAAGATGGATTTAAGGATGGTTCTTTTGTCTTTCCTTTCAATCCCTTATATCCTCATCTCCCTAGTTTCCAAGCAAGCAAAAAGTGTGTATATTTTGTCTTGTTTTTTTTTTTTTTTCAGAGCTGAGGACTGAACCCAGGGCCTTGTGCTTGCTAGGCAAGTAAGTGCTCTACCACTGAGGTAAATCCCCTACCCCATCATTCTGTATTTGATAATGGTACTTACTTCTTCTTGTGTGCATACAGTGTGCTAGGTACAATGCCAAGCACTCCATGTTCTTGATCTCATTTAATTTCAACTATTGTGGAGATATTACTGCTTTTCCTATCTTATAGACAGGCGCTAAGCAACTTGTCCAAGATCAAACAGCTTGTAAGTACTCATGGTAATCAAACCAGTAATCACCAATGTTTTCTATTCTCTTTCCATCTCTCTTTGGAATTAGTGTCTTGTGACTGCTTTTGTCAATGTATTGTGACGTCAAGTGATAAGGTAATTCTGGGATGACACATTTAAGAGCCGACATATGATGTTTAATGCCTGATTCTTGTGCCACAGAAAGAATGGCTGTATGTGCTACCATGGAGGTGCTGTGGGTTGAGAGCGAGTTGGATTGCTGAGCCACCACATGAGGACTTCAGCCCTGAAGTCACTGAACTTTCACTAACTCAATGTAAAGCCTAATGAATGTCATTGTGATTTTTTTTTTAAAAAGGGAAATGCAGTGCTATTTGTTACTACAGCAAAACACGACCTATCCTGACCAAAACAATGACTGAGATAAATATCAAGTCTTTCTGAATCATCAATCTGTCTTTAACCGTTGGGCATGTTGCTTTCCTTATTTGTTCATCAAGAGTTGTCTTAGAAGTGATAATCTTGGAAGAATGAGAGAAGGGTAGAAGAGAAAAGGATACTCATGAGGACATTCTCAGAGGAAGAGTTAGAAAAGGGTGAGTGGGTAATCATGCCTGTTGTTACTAGCAAGAACAGTTTTAAAAAATAAGAAAATTAAAGAGAGTAATCTTTAGAAAAATATTTATAGACAGGGCCTGAAGGGTTTTTGATCTTGGCCAGGGAATTAACTGTGGCTGCTATTGGCTGGACATAGTTTTGTAGTCTTCTCCTGGGAAGTGTAAGTGGGAATGGTGTGTGCTTTGGAAGGTAAGCACCAAGCCTCAGTCCTGGAAACAGGACACAGCTTCATCTGGGTCACCGTCTCCCCGTGTGGTTTTCCTCTTTCTTAGCTCTGCAAGGACAACCTGTTGGTTTAAGGCTGTTTATTAATCTTAGCTGCCTCCTTTCTTCCAGATCTCTACAGCCACTCTCCAATCCCAAGGATGGACAGAGCAAGCCCTAGTATCTAAGTTTCAAAATAACTAGATAATGAGGTCAATACATCATGTTAGCTCAAGGTATTTTGGGTAATAAATCACACGTTACTATGAAACTTAAGTTCAGACAGATTACATAAGAGACAGGAGAAGCTGAAATGACTTACTTTTCTCAAGTGAAAAAAACGCTACTTTCTATTTAAGAAACAAAAGTCTTGATGATGAAGATGGCCCCATTACTCACGTAAGTATTGCTCAGAACAGAACCACTCTGCATTTTGCACTAGCCCGTGCTTTTCTTTATGTACTATGCAAGGTAACTGTGATACACATGTTCTTGTGTCCATTCTCATACAACCCTCTAGCATGAGAATGAACAGTCCCACTTTTCTACATAAAGAAAGTAAGACTCTGAGAGGCCAAGAGCATGCCTGAGCATATGTTATGCATGTATGCACACCCAGGCACACATACACACACACTCCCTGTTCATACCTCAAGTTAGTTCATTGGAGAACATTGGCTAGGCTACTTTTCCCAGCATACATAAATTCAAGAGGTTATGTGAAAGGGGGTGATTTCTAAAAGGACCAGGAAGTAGGGTCTCTACAATACAAAGGGTGAGGCAGCTGGTAATGAAAAGAGGCCATAGTGTTTGCTGAGAAAGTTTGAAAACAATGCCTTGCTGGGGAGTTGAAAAACCAAAATGTAGCTGGTTGGTGGTGGTGCTCGCCTTTAATCCCAGCACCCAGGAGGCAGAGGCAGGCGGATCTCTGTGAGTTTGAGGCCAGCCTGGGCTACAGTGAGTTCCAGAAAGAAAAAAAAAAGAAAAAAGAAAAGAAAGAAAGAAAGAAAGAAAAGAAAGACCGATCAAAATGTATGGTCTGGATGTTGCAGATGAAATCGGCCAAGTTAGGACATTAAAGATTGTTAGTTAGGTCTCTGAGTATCTGTAATCATTCTGTTTTTGCAGATTTCTGGGGTGCAGAGGTTGTGACCCATAATTGATGCTGGGCATCAAGTGGTCTCTGGCTGTGTTGGTGCTTGGGGTCAGGGTCGCTGTAGTCATAATGGAAAAAGCCGACTGTGAGTGAGTGCCGTGTGCCAGACACCATGCGAAGTAATCTGCATTCATTTTCTCCTTTACTCTTTATCAAGCTCTATGGGGTTGGCTCATTTTGTTTGCAAATGAGGAAACAACACAGAGACATTAAGTACAGTGACCAAAACGAAAAATTCAGAATTACCAGAATCAGGGCTCAACTCTCCCCTCCCTGTGAACCAACAGAGTTTGGAGATGGGTCTCATACACTATGCACTCTCTACCACTCTGGACTACTTTATAAGACCATATCCTGAATTTGAATCAGCAACTTTGTTACACTGGGGTATTTACTTATATGCAGTACATGAATCCGAAGTGGATAGCTTAATGAATTTTTAACCAATATCCATGTAATAGCTTTCTATTTCAGTAATTAGCTAATCTGAACAGGTAAAATGCTAAATATACAGAACTACTGTTGCAATAAAAATTAAAAAACCTCCAAGTAATGTTATTTAGATCACAATCACAGAGCATGCATTGGTATAACACACACTCTTGTTACAAATGATAGAACCCCAAAGTCTTCATGGCCTAGATTGTGAAATCAGATGCTCAAAATATGTAAAGTGTCTAAGTTAGCATGTGATAGGTCATTATTTGTGTTTTTGTTAATTATTTCCAATCTCTTGCACAGATAAACTTTTGTGCTCTCCATATAGGGAAGACCAACACAGCCTGTGAATTTCCCACAAGGAGAGGGTATATAATTTCAAGATTTTATTATTGTTATGTAAGTATCTAACAAAAATCAATACTTCTGTCTTGCTATCGATCCACATGTGCACATTGGGTAGTCATTTAAGAAGGCTCTTTTTAAAGCAATGCTGTGTTAAGTGGGCTGTTTGTTAAAATGGGTTATATGTACATGCCTAAAGTTTATAGCATGTGGGTATGTATCACTGTTCATCTGTGAGCTGGGGCCAGGGTGGGGGAGGGGGGACTGAAGTAAATACAGAATATAGTCTGATTAAAGGCTACAAACACACACGTATATGTTCTTCTCAGACACCTGTGATTCCATGCATAGTCCACACGTGACTCAAACAAGTTGATAGGCCATTAGTGAGGTAGGGTCTGTGGAGGGCTCCTCCCCAGGCAGAACTGAAGCCCGCAGGTTCCGGGACCACTTGTGAAGTGGACAAGTCAGAAGAAGAGCCCTGAGAAGCGTCAGCCAACTTTTTCATAGGAGCCTGACTGAGCACTCAGGCAGCTATTCCCTGAGCACAGTTGGGAAGCAGGTTCCCTCTGGCATGTCCACTGGCTCATTGCAGGCTCACTGAATATTTAATGATACCATTCGCCTTCCCAGAAGGAGCTCAGGAAGGCGTGCGCTGCAGGGCTGGGGTGGATTGGAAGCAGGCTGGCCGGCGTCGTCATCCCAGAAGCACCTCCAAACTGGAAACCCTGAGAGAGAGTTCGAAGCTGGGGAGACAGCAGGGCAGGGACAAGAGACCAGGTCCCAGGGAGGAGCCTTAGAGAGGAAGAAAAAAATGCTGAGCTGGTATCAGATGGCATCAGGTGACCATGCTATGCTGTGAGATGGATACTGAACACTTATTTTCTGCTCCCATGGAAGAATTCAGCTCAGATGCAGGGCCACACAAGGCCCGTGGAATGGTGAAGCGGAGGAGAACCATATTTCTTCATTTTTTATTCTCAAATAAGTATTTTACAGACTGAGGAACTGGAGCATTGGTTACAGCCAACCTCTGGAGTCACATAGACATGTAGTGGTTATTCCCTAGTCAGCAACCCAAGTGATCTCTCAGATGGGTTCTCTACCCCTGAACTACATCCTCTAGACATCCAAGTGATCTTTGAAAGGCTCAGCTCCATTGCTTTAAAGCCTTGATGGTTTCCATGCTCCCGTGGAATGAAATGTGGATTCACTCGCCATTACTAAATGTCGTTACGTAGGGTTCTTGCATTGCACTCTCATTTCATCCTTTTCCCTCCCAAATCACCTGACCTCCAACTAACCCTCTTTCCATTGCTCTAAAGTGCCACCATTCCCACCTTTGCGTGGGGACTGCCCTATTGGAACTCTCTGACTCAGGTCTTCTTTGGAGGGTGGGGGCAGTTCGAGACAAGGTTCTCTGTGTGACCCTGGCTGTCCTGGAATTCGCTCTGTAGACCAGGCTGGCCTTGAACGCACAGAGATCCGCCTGCCTCTTCCTCCCGAGAGCTGGGACTAAAGCTGTGCACCACCGCCGTGTGGCTCAGATCATCTTTTCATTGGTTTCTTCTCCCTCTTTGCATCTAAACTCAGGGATTGTTTCTATTTCCCCCCCATCAACACACATACCACTGAATCATTCCCTCTCACATTTCTCTGTTTATATTCTTCATGGCGCTTGTCACTAGAGGAAATTAATGTATTCTACTTATTTTGCTTACTTGTCTCTTTTTCACACTGGGCTTTAAACTACATGAGGTCACAGACAGAATTCTGTCTTGCTCTCTGTTGTATTCCTATCCCTGGGAATAGCATAGACTTCCAGTTGCAAACAAGCAGATCTCTATTTAACACCTTCTGCACTTCACTACATCGCCTCTGGCTGATGATGATTTGAACATCACTCTGTCCTTGTGTCTGGAGATAATGTGAACTCATGCAGAAGAGTAGCTAGCCCTCAGCGTGGTGGTTGATAACTGGAGGGTGAGAGCTCGGCTCTGTGCTTGTCGTTCAGAGTTGTGGTTTTGAAAATTAGAGAAAGGCCACCTGTCTGAGATTTGTCCAAGGTCAGGGTAGAAAACCTGGGCACAGTGACTGATGCTGAATGTCTTTATGTATAAGTTATCACTTGTGGTATAATAAATTATTCCCACACTCAGTGCGGTCCTCTCATTTAGGGACACTTTTTCGGTTCACTAGAAATTCATCGAGAAATATGAGATAGGGTGGCATGAATGAAGAGCAGAAAAAGGACCAGGAATTAACATCCATTTCAAATTACTCCTTGTCAGTGGCTAGGGCTATTGGTTAAGATGAGGCCTGAATATAGCTGGGGACCCTTATGATCCATAAGTAAAAGAGATCCATGCTTATAGTGATGATGAATGTGGTGCTGGCGGGAGCAGGGCATTCCACAAATATTTACTGAGACCTACTGTGAGCCACCATTGACTAATGCACACGGCGGCGTCAAAATAAGGACAACCCAAACCCTGCCCTCGAAGTCTGAATCCCAAAAGGAGGTATGGAGAAAATGACACAATGTTCCCTTCTCATGAGCTCTTAGTCATTTGAGACTTAATCTCTGCCATCAGCTTCAACAAGAGATTTTCAAAACTTCCTTTTGTTCCCAGATGTTCAGTCTGGTGCCTGTTCAAAGATGGCGTCGGATGGAGAGGGAGTCCTCTGCACGTCTCCCTTCACCTGTCCTGCACCCCTTCCCTCCTTCCTGCCCCGCCTCCCATGCTATATAAGCCTTGCTGAGGAGAATAAAATTTGCAGCTTGATCAGAACCCTGTCTTGCTGTCTTCCTTCATGTCTCCCCGTCCCTTTCATTTTCTCCCACAGGTGGGTCGCCCCCATTGACACCCCGCTGGCCGGGGCAGCAGTCCTCTGTGTGTGTTGGGGATGGTGGTGGGTGGAGAGGGAGTCCTCTGTGTGTGTTGGGGGTGGTGGTAGGTGGAGAGGGAGTCCTCTGTGTGTGTTGGGGATGGTGGTGGGTGGAGAGGGAGTCCTCTGTGTGTGTTGGGGGTGGTGGTGGGTGGAGAGGGAGTCCTCTGTGTGTGTTGGGGGGGGTGGTGGGTGGAGAGGGAGTCCTCTGCGTGTGTTAGAGGTGGGCAGTGACAGAGTTCAGAGAGTTTGAAACAGTTCTGATGCTTTAAGGATATCTACAAGTTTGGGATTCAGGCTCAGCTAAGCTGGGCCCTCTGGTTCAGGCACTTACGTGAATGTTTATAAAGAGGTAAGCCAATTCCGACATCATATCAAAGCTCAGCTGAGGAAGGATCCATTTCCAAGTTCACTTACATGGTGGCTGTCTGGAGTCAGTCCATGGACTGTCAGCTGATGACCTTGGTTTCTCTGGCTGTTGAAGAGCAGATACTTTCTGTTTCTTTTTCTTTCTTTTTTGGGGGTTGGGGGTGAAGGGTTGGTTTTTCTTTTTCTTTTCTTTTCTTTTTTTTCAGAGCTGAGGACTAAATCCAGGGCCTTGCACTTGCCAGGCAAGCATTCTACCACTGAGCTAAATCCCCAACCCCAAGGGGTTGGTTTTTCAAGACAAGCTTTCTCCTATATCAGTTCTGGCTCTCCTGGTATTGCTTTGTAGACCAGGCTGGCCTTGAACTCACAGAGATCCACCTGCCTCTGCCTCCCGAGTGCTGGAATTAAAGTCATGTGTACCACCACCTGGCTTACTTTCTGTATCTTATCATGAGACTCCTCTGTAGCTCACAAGAGACAGAGAATAAGTGCAACTATAGGAATGTCTTTGCATGCTGACCTCTGAAGTAATACTCCATCTCTGTTTACATGTAGTAAAAACCAGTCACCAGGCCCATCCACACACCAGGCCATGAATCTTAGGAGGTGGGGCTCAATGGGGACGGTTAGACATTCTCTGCCCTAAGTTAGCTTGGATTTTGAACTGTCTCTTGACTTGATCAACTACAGTGTAACAGACAAATAACTATGTAAGGATTCTACATGGCACCTGGGAATTTAATTAAAAGCTGCACTCTATTGCAAGAGTCCAGGTTCAGGGTAACTCCTTGTAGGATCTCAGTTCTGTAGCTCGCCAACTGCACGAGCTTTGATTGGCTTCTTCAAGCCAAAATGTGAAAATAAAGGCTACTACCTAAGAAATAGTGAGAGTTAAAAAAAAAAAAATCAAGTCTACCAAGCTACCATGGTTCAAATCTGTCATCCCAACATTTGAAAGCTGAGGCAGGAAGATAAAGAGTTTGCAGAAGTTCTAGCTTACAATAGTGGGTTCAAGGTCAGCCTGGGCTACAGTGGAAACCCTTTCATTAAAAAAAAAAAAAATCACTTTAGAGACACTTGTCCAAATATATGTTCCTAGGTTGCTCTGCAAGAAATTCTTTTTCAGTAGATTTGGAAGTAGTCTCTATGAATTTTTTCTTCCTCACTTCCTCCCTCTCTCCTATCTCTCTTTTTCCATCCCTCCCTTTCCTCCCCACTTCCTCCCTTACTCACCTCCCCCCATTTCTTCCTGACACTATGTACTATGTAGCCCTGGATGGTCATGAACTCACAGGCCTGCCTCCGCTTTTCAGGTACTGGGATCACAAACGTGTGCCTCCATGCCCAGGGAGAGTTCATCTGTTTTTCTTTAATTTTTTTTTTTTTTAGATCCGTTTATTTTATGCACACGAGTGTTGTGCTGCACGTATATATGTGTGTATTTCATGTGCATGCATGGTGTCTGGGGAGGCCAGAAGAAGGTATTGAATCCCTTGGAACTGGAGTTATGGATGGTTGTAAGCCACCGTGTGGGTGCAGGGAACTGAGTCCAAGTCTTCTGCACGAACAAAAAGTGCTCTAAATCTCTCCCGGATCCTTTTCTCCAGCTCCAAGAGTTTCTGTGTTTTTATTTCTTAAATTATTCTTTCTCTCTCCCCTCTGTGTGCATGTGTGATGCGTGGGTACATATGTGAACGGTACATGCATGCGTATCAGACGACACCTTTACATGGATTCCAGGGATTGAACTCATGTTGTCAGGCTTATGCAGTAAACACTTTACCTCCTAGGCCATCTTGCTGGTCCCAAGAATTCCTATTTTTAAATGAGTATTCTAAGTACCTATGAAGAGGGTGTCTGGTCCTGTATAGAATAGATGTTAATAATTTGCATATTAATAGAAATTCTGCCAATTATTATGCATTTGAAGACAGTCAATGAAGATATTGCAAAATTTGGAAAACAAATTATAGGAAAGATTAGAATACAGATGAATTATGTATAATACTCATTTGCTGTGTGATCCAGTGCTCAGAGCGCTCCAATTCCTGTAAAACCTCCTCTGTCTTTGGCACACTCTGTCTAGGCAAATAAGAAACAACAGCCGGGCTGGAGGCCCTTGGAGCTTCCCTGTTCAGAAAATTAAGCACAGCAGCCTCTCAAATGAGTCATTTTGGATCTCTGGGGGTCCTAATATTTCTTCCTAGACTATTCCACGGACCTCTCATTCCTTCACTCTTCTTGAAATTCATATGACCCCAGCATCTTCGTGTGCATTGAAATATATCTGAAAACAACCTCATTTAAAAGAATAAATCCATTAAGGAGCTGAGAACTTTCTGGCGTGAAATGAAAAATATTGATTGCTTCCTACCTGTTAGCAATGAAATCCCATCCAGTTAATTAACCTGCTCAGCGATAAAGTTTATTTTTGCCCTTCACCTTCGGTTCCAAATCTTTAAAGCCATTAAAACAAGTACCTGGTCAATGAGTAAATCTTCTCACAGTGAGGCATTTAGAACCTTCTGGAATCTGGCGCCATTCACCTTTGTACCTTTACGTTTAGCTGCTTCCAGCTCAGCCGAATGAAAGGGCTGACGTAGTGTGTTCCTGTTGCCAAGAATTACTTTCTTCTTCTGAATTCCACATCTTTTAACTCAGTTTGGATGCCATTTCTTGAAAAAGGTTTTCCCAGAACTCTGACACCCATCCCCACCTCCCCCAGCCTCTTCCCACCTCTTCTAATTGCTGCTAAACTGTAGGTATTACCTCCCTATCCTGAACACTCCTGAAACTTTTTATATTTGGGTAGCACTTATTGTATGCCTTACATTATGATTATGCATGTATTTCTAGTATGGGACTCCCGGGGATGCCATTCTAACCAATTCATTTTTGTGTTCCTGTGTCTTCCAACACCATTCCTTACCTATGATTGGTGTTCAGTAAATGTTTTCTGAATGTTTAAATGGAGACCCATTGATTTAACATTTTCTTTATGGTTGTTTTTCCTCTCGAGGCTCATGATTCAGCAGTAACATAGAGGGAGTCTAATTCAGTGAGATGTTCTTCAGGATTTGTATTACATTCTAAACAGAATTCACAAGGATCTGTCTTTCTATAGACAATCCAGTTGTGTCCCCGCCCCCATCATTAGCAGCTTTCTATTTACAGATATCTTTCACGTGCAGGGGCAGGGTGGAGCAAAACAGTCTGAACATAGAGGCTCCAAATCTCCCTGAGGGGCGGCTTTTCCACCTCCCGCCGCATTTTACTACACAACACGATTGGAATGAGCATTTCATGGGGATAAAACCTTAAATTGATAAAACCTCAATTTTAGGTTCGACGGGTACTCAGTCGTGTTCACACTGACGGGGAGAAAGACGTAGCTTCACTGAAAAAGGGCCATCGATCTGCTCAGTCCTTCCCCTGGTCACCAGCTGGACTTCAGGCACTGCTGATAAAAATACAAACACTGGTCCATTCAAGGAGCTCTAAGTCAGATGAAGGGAGACAAACACGTGATGAGGTCAGTTTTATAGAGAGTGACCTCCACAGTGCCAGAGGCAGATCCAGGGTGGTATAGAGTATAGATGCTTTCAAAGAGTTCATTTCGCAGCAGCGTTCATGCACGTATCAATAATCCAAGCATTATTTTATAGTTATTAAAACAGTGGCATTCTTTTTATTACATATATTTGTTTAGTGTGTGGGGGCATGTGTGTGCCATGGTATACTTGTAAGAGCTACGTCTCTTCTTTCACTAGGGATCCCTGGGATCGAACTCAGGTAGGTCAGGCTTGGTGGTAGGAGTCAGTTCTCTCCTTCCACCAGGGATCCCAGGAATCAAACTCAGGTAGGTCAGGCTTGGTGGTGAACACTTTCACCTGCTGAACCATCTTGCTGGCCTGGCATCAATTTCAAATCCTGACTTTGAGCAGGATCTCGGCAATCACGTCAGCTGCTGGGACATGATTTAGCTAAGCAGCCACGCTTGGTTGACCAAGACCTAGATATAGGCCTTTGCTCCCTAGGGCTCAAGGGAATGAATCATTCATGGAGACACCAACAAAAGGGGCAATTTTCTTATGATTCATTGAGCTGAACTTCATGCCAATGATATTCTGGTGTGGTGATTTTACATTCTACTCTGTCTATAGCTTCGGAATTTCTAAATGCATTAGCATAATTAGCTCAGCTGTGTTGATGACTCACTGGAATGTGTTCTCTTAAGTCTGTGACCCTATAGGAGTGACGGGGGTGGGGTGGGGGGGCAAAGAGAAATTCTAAATTATAAATGTCCGAAGTCTGCAGATGTAAACACTGAGTATTTATGCAGCCTTTTTAAAATTTCCTTCTCTTTTGGGTTCTTTGCATTTAGAGATACTCTTCTGCTCATTAGAAATTCCACCAGAAGGATGGGCAGGGCAATACAAGTCAGAAGAGGAAAAGGTAGAGGAAATTCAAATCAATTTCAAAGTTCTCCTTGCTGGTGGCTCTGTGGGAGACATAGATGGGGGAAATTAGGGATATAGGTTAGCATGAGGCTATATCATTGCCCTGGTTTCTTATGACTCACAGCTGAAAGAACATGGTGGCTTGGAGTGAAGTTGATTGTGATAATGGTGGCTATAAGTCATTAACAAATATGTACCTCTCCTCAAGCCATCAGCTTAGGCATATGGGATCAAAAGGAACCCAAAACACAACAGAGAGAGAGGGAGGGGAGGGAGGGAAGAAGGGAGAGAGAGAGAGAGAGAGAGAGAGAGAGAGAGAGAGAGAGAGAGAGAGAGAGAGAGATCCTTCCCCGTTGCAGTTTAAATTCTAGGAGGTGAAGTTGCTTGCAGGTTTAAATCCCTTTTCTCATGAGGTCTGAGTCATGAGAGATTTAATCTCCAGCAGGTCCCAGCTTCGATATGGAAGTCACAAAACTTTATCTTTTCCAAAGCTTCCAACGTGGCATCTCCTTTAAGGGCTTGTAGTGAAGAGCACCACGGATTCTGGTTAAGAGGCAACTGTATCGGGTGTCTATGTGCTGAGGTTAAGTGGTGAGAAGGTACAGTGAGCAGGGAGCCTATGAATAGTACTGTCCACCCGGATCCTTTCCAGCTGAGGGAAGATGTGGGAGTTAGTACGCGCATCACTCCACCGTCCAAGTTCCCATTCCGCCTCTTTTACTCTTCACTGCCTCCTCCCTCCTCTTCTAAATCCCTCCTTCTCTTCGTTACCTCCCTTTCCCCTGGTTCCTCCCCGATCCTCTTCCATCAAACAGTTCCCTCTCCTCCTCTGGCTCGGTCTCTCCTCGTCTCTTTCGCTCTCATCTCCTTTTCCCTCCTCCATCCCTCCGCGGCGTCTGCGTCAGGCCCCCACTAGCGTGACGCGCGCGGGGTCTGGGTGGGAGCTGTCCACTCACCCAGGTGCTGAACGCAGCCGCGGCTTCCCCGGCCGCGCGGGTGGAAGTCGCCGGGTGCCTTCTCCGCTCCGAGAAGCTTGTTTGCAGTCCTCGGACCGTCAGCCTACCGCCCCGGCACCTCCCTTCCAGCACCACCCCTTTGGGAACTGAGCCAGGGGGGCAGCAGTCGCGGCGGCGGGTGCTGAGCAACGGCGGAAGACAACACCTGGCAGCAGGCTGGAATCTGATTTTTGCTTCCTTTTCGGCTTTTCTAAGAGATATATTTATATACGGTTCTGGGGAGTCTCCGGGACCAAGCTGGAGCCAAGTGCCGCCTGCCTGACCATCTCGGCCACACCGTCTCTATTCCCCCTCCCCACCTTCGGCTGACACCGCCAACCAGCCTTACCTCCGTGCATCTGCATCTGCGAGGAGAGGTAGCAACAGCAGCGAGCCCAGCCAGCCAGAGGCAGCCGGAGGAGGGAGGGGCGGCGTGGGGGTGGGAGCAGAGAGCCGGCCAAGGCCGCCCTAGGTGGGGGAGCGGGGGCAGAGCTGCCGACAGGACCTGGCAGTCGCCCTCCTCCGCCCCCACCCGCCAGAAGCACTCTTTCCTGATTATCTGAGAACTGAATTGTTCCATTAGTATTATTATTATTTTTTTAATTCTCCCCCATCACTTCCCCACCGCCCCTACCCCCACGCGCCTGCCTTGTCTCTGGTTGCATGGCAGCACTGCCCGGGAGCGGGGGCCCAGGGCCGGCCCCCCGGGAAGGAAGAGGAGGAGGATCATGAAGCCTGGAGTCGCGACCACGCTGGACCGCGGGCAGCAGCAGCCAGAGGACCAGCCGGAGCAGCCCCCGCCGGGGAGACACCAGGACGCCGATCAGCGGTCGCTTCTGCCGCCACAGCAGCAGCGCCGGTCGCGTGCAGACCCACAGCAGGAGGAGGAGGACGACGACAGCGACCCCGAAGAGGACGAGGAGGAGAAAGCGAGGCCACTTTCCAGCCCGGACCTGCCTGTCTTCCAGCCCTGGAACCTCGCCCGAAGGGACCTTTGATGGAACCAAGGGGAGGGGCCTCCAATTTACAGACTGCAGCTGGGGTGGGCTGGGGGCTGAGATCATGTAACTATTCCTTTCTCCTGTCCCCTCCCCACGCCCCTCTTCTCCACCTCCTTTCTCTGTTCCATCACCTTCCCTCTCCCAAATACACCCTCCCTCTATTCAGGACCTTAGGCTCTGGAAGGAAACAGCCCTTCGAGGGTTAAGGATCTTTTTTTCCTACATCCTTTTCTGGTCCACCGCCCTATACCCAACCTCTTCTGGGTAGCCTTTTGGCTGCATAGGCCAAGCACAAGCTCTTTGCCCAATTTCACCTGCAACCAGTCTCCCAATCCCTTTCTTAAAAGCTACTCTGGTGCTACTGGGGGTTAATTGCCCCAGTTTTCTGCCCAAGAGAATCAGAACTTCTCCTAACCTTCTCTGCCCCCTCCCCCATCTTGCCTTCCCCCAACCACTTCTTACTACCTGAGGAAGCCTATCTTTTCTCTCTCTCACGTGCAATCTTCACTGAGCTGGTTTCCCTAAGCCCAGATCTAGCTGCTCCAAATTTGCGTTATAATCTTCTCCACCCTTTTATGTAAAGGAGATTTACCACAGCCTAGAGATTTGAGAAGACTCTCTCAATCTTTTCCTTGGGAACTTTTAACAATTAGACATTGGTCAGACATCCACGCTTCTTCTATTGCTCTGCTTCTAGTAGTCCTCTGGGGTCAAAGACAGAAAAGAGACAACAGCCAGAATTAAGTCTGAGGTTGGGGTGGGGCTGCCAGGGCAAGAAAAACTTTTCTTTTTTTTTTTTAAACTTTGCATTTTCTTAGGAGCGTTCAGAATCATTGACTCACAGTTGTCAGTCGAGGAGGTAATTTATTTGCTGCGTGGAGGGGTTATAAGAAGAGCCAATAAGAAAGGAGATTCTTCCACAACACAGAAACACTGTGGACCCCAAAGCCCCACCCTATCCACCTCTTCAAAGACTCCAGCTGCCCCTCTCCAGTCCTCTGTTTCCCCATCACATGCTCATGCCCCTGGGTGGGCTGCTGTGGTGCTGCTGCTGTGGATTGTGCACCCCAGCTCCCCAGATGTTGCGCCACCAGGGTCTCCTCAAGTGCCGCTGCCGAATGCTCTTCAATGACCTGAAGGTTTTCCTGCTGAGGCGCCCCCCTCCAGCGCCCCTGCCCATGCACGGTGACCCCCAGCTCCCTGGTGTGGCGGCCAACAACAACACCCTTCCGGCTCTGGGTGCCGGGGGGTGGGCAGGCTGGAGGGGCCCTCGAGAAGCGGTGGGAAGGGAGACCCCTCCTCTGCCGCCTCCACCACCTTTGCCTCCTTCTGTGGAAGATGACTGGGATGGCCCAGCCACAGGGCCACCTGCCTGCCTGCTCAGCAGTACTTCCTCTGAGGAATTCTGTAAGGAGAAAGCTGAGGACTGCTACTCTCTAGGAAGTAGCTTGGACAGTGGTATGAGGACTCCCCTCTGCCGCATCTGTTTCCAGGGACCAGAACAGGTGAGTGCTTTCCATTTCCCCTGCTCTGGTGTGTGGTATCTCCTGGCCATGCAGATGGCCACTTAACTGTTTGCCCCAGGGAACTATTATGCTGTTTCTAGTGTCAGCGATGGTGTTTAGAGTTTCTCAGTGATGTTTCTTGTGGTGAAGCTTGACCAATAGGTGCCTGAGGGAGCTTGTTTGGTAACTAGCTCAGTTGCGCTTTGATTTTGCACCTCCCCCTCAATGCAAGTCTCTTTAATTCCATGCCCAAACTTCCAGAAGCACTCAGAACAGAAGATCCAGAAGCAATGAAGTGACTCAGAGGGACCTTCATGGTTGTTGCTAAAAAACACTTTCAGTTGGTGTCTTGCTGGTAAATCCTCACCCCAGCCCATATTCAGCTCTACCTTCAAATTTCTTCCTTTTCTGAAATTGTGCTAAGATTGTGTCCTCCCTTCCTATTCTCGTAGAGTGGAGTACAAAAGTCTTGTTTGTTTGTTTTTCTTTCTTTCTTCTTTTTTTTTTTTTTTTCTTTGCGGCTACCTCAGTTTGCCAAGACACTTCTTGGCGATCTTGCATTTTCCTGTGTTGGAAGCAGATACTCTAAGCCAGAGTGAGTTTAAGGGACATTAGGAAAGAATCTTGCCAGATCTAGTCTCCTTCCCTTCTCTTCCCTTCTACTTTCCCCATCCATGCCATGGGATGGAGAAAAAAAAATTTTTTTTTTCCAAGTCAGGCAGGTTCTCCCTTCCTTATCTATTCAGATTTCCACAGACAACCCTCTTATTACTCCACCAACTGTCTTGTGTTCACAACACTGGGTAGATGTGCTAACTCACAACAGCCCTGAATTGTGAAAACACATAAGGAACAGTCCCAGGGCTCACCTGGAAATCGGGTCTCCTTAGTGATGCGGGAGAGGGAACGTTTGATAGGGATGTGGGCGGGGTACTGTTCACCTCTGTGACCTCTTCAGCGGAGAGAGATTCTGGGTGTTCTTGAATAGGTGTCAATGAAGTAGGATGCCACGTTGGTGCTCCTGGCAAGCCCCCCCCCCTTGCTTACTCAGTGAGATGCAGGCTTAGCTGACATTTTCATTCATTTTTTCTTCTCTTGTCTCTGAATGGGCAAAGCCCTTAAGGACCGGGGATGCCTGGGGCTACAGCCTAGGCATTATGAAAGGAAGAAGTGACTAAGGATCTCTGAGAGACCGAGGGTTGGGCTCCTCCTTCATATCACTATGATTACCTGAAGCCACAAATGATATGCTGGTGGGTGAGCAGGTCCAGGTTGCCCACTCGGTGCCTTTCTTCTAGCACATTGCTCCAGTGCCAATTCTGAACTTCTGTAGAAGACATGTGGGTCTGTGGCTAAGAGCAAAGATGAGCCTGACTTTGGGTCAGGATTTGTCTCATTCAAGGACCTCAGCTTTTCCAAAACATAGAGTGATTTTGCTTATTAACTTCCTAAAGTATTTCTTCCTTCTCCCATATGGGCTGGCACATGTGTGCATATCACAGGGGCTGTTGGAAGTGTGCCTTCTGGCAAGAGCTCTCTTGTCTCTAGAAAACAGCAAGTCTTGGAACATGTGCTGAGATAATATTTCACCTGCTGTGAAATATTCTTCAAATAACTTTATGCCTCTGGGCCGCAATTCCAGTTTCCACGAGATAGCACTTGCTTTCCATATCCTTTCTTTGTAGGAGAGCCCAGAAGTGTAAAAATACCTTGTAAGGGATTAACATATTATTAACATGTTTTTCGATCATGGAAAAGCTGCATTTTATTAGAAAAGGGAAAATAGGGGGCGGGGTCATTAGTCATATTCTAAAATGCCCTCTCGTGGCACAAGATCTGCTCAAGGATTGGGAACTTTTATTGTTGTTCGTCATCTTTACTATGTGTTATAAATGGAGTGCTGAATAAAAAAAAAGCTAACATCACTAGAGGAATGGGATCTCTTATTATGTGTGAGGGGCTGTGTCTTCATTGAGATGGGACCAAATAAAACACTTCTTAAAAATGATTATCATGGGTCAGGCGGTGGTGGCCCATGCTTTTAATCCCAGCATTTGGCAGGCAGAGGCAGGCGGATCTCTGTGAGTTCAAGGCCTGCCTGGTCTACAGAGTGAGTTCCAGGACAGCCAAGGCTACACAGGGAAACTTTGTGTCGAAGAAAGGGGGAAAAAAATGATTATTGTGTTTAGAAGGGTTTCCTTGTAGGAGCCAAGGGGTTTTACTGGGATCGTGTTATCGTGGTAACAGAACTATGGGTGTTGTGCTAGATGTGGGGGCCTGGTTTCCCACTTTCTTCTCACCCTTTGTTACAGAATTTCATTGAGGAAGGGAGACAAAGGAGGGAGCTGGGGGAAGTCTGGAGAAAGAGAAAAGAGGAGAGGTGGGGATAGAGAAGGAGAGAGGGAGATGGAGAAGTGGTCAGGTGGAGATTTCTGTATTTCAGTTCTGTTGAGAGAGAGAGACAGAGAGAGCACACTGTCAATCAGTGGTCTCTCCCTGGTCTAGGAGAGCAGTGATCTGAATAGCTGAATGGCTTGGTTTTTTTTTTCCCTGTCCAGACAAAGGAACCAAAAACTTACCCTCCCACATACCATGCTCTCATTTGTCAGTACCCTAGGATCCAAAAGATTGACAAAAATAAAGATTTGGTCTCTTCTTGCAAAGTGCTTGGAGTGGCGTAGTGAAGGGTTCTGGGGGGGATTCAAACCGGTTAGGTTCACATTTGCAGGTTTCCACAAAGGACTTTCACGCATTCACTCATGCACTAATGTGACAAATGGTTAAAAGCCACAGGGTGCTATGGCTCCAGTACTAAGCATCCGTGAGTAAACAAAAGCAGGGGAGATCTCTGCTGTTTTGAAGCTGGCCTTCCAGTGGGGACACAGCAAAGGGCAAGTGAACTAGCAGATGAGCAAGGTGATTCCAGATGGAGAACCATAGTGAAGACGAGGCAGACAAGGTCCTACACAAAAATGAAAATGAGTTAACCATGAATGAAATGGAAGGGATGAGACAAGGACATCCACATCCGATTGGGTGAACAGGAAGAGCCTTCCTAAGAATGTCCCATCCAAGCTGGCACCTAAGCGATGAGGAGCGGGTACAGATCTGGGGAAAACAGTCTGGCTGCATGAAACAACTAACTTAATCATGCAAGTGTGAGCAGACAGAATGTTTGAGAAACAGAGGAGGGGTTCTGGGAGGAGAAGGAAGGGTGAGGTGTGAACAAATGCTTTGAGAACCTGTTGGCTCCATGCTAGAAAGTTCCTGAATAGCCATTCTCTTCTCTTCTCAGCCATTCCTTTATATAAGACCATGTTCAAAGACCCCTGAGAGTGTATGGCAGGGCTTTTGCATATCCCCTCACTCTCTACTTGTGGCTAATGCCGTCCAATCCTCCTAGAAGGACAGTGCACCATGGTTGGTTAAGCTGAGGCTGCCTGAAGCCAGAAGGCCCTAGTTGGAGTGATGAACTAGTTACATGACCTAACGGTGCCTCAGATTCCTCATTTGTAAAATAATGGCAGCCCCTGCTTTGTAGGATGACTCTGAACACCAAGTCGGTCAATACTACATGAGCAGCTGTGACAATTTTCTGTTATTGTTATTATCGCGCTCACTTGCTTTTGTTAAAGCGTGCTCCAGCTCATAGGCTAGCAGGAGGGCTGGGACAGTCGTGGATGGCTTCTCCTGCACACACAATGCTCTAGGCACAGAGTGCTGTTCCTCTGTTTCCAACACCAAAGTCTTTATTAAGAGCCAACTAGGCCTGCTGCTTTGCTGAGCAGGGGCTACAGACACACGTTAGATGTGGCCCTGTCTTCTGGGATGTCACAATCTAACCCAGACATCACAGGACCTGACAGAGATCAAGAACACACAGCAGATGAACCTGAGTGAATTTCGTTATTATCCGAACAAGAAAGAGGCAGATTTAAAAACAGCCAGTGGGCTGGATACCTATTCAGAAAGACAGGTATGGAGGACGGTAGGTGGGTGGGGGGTTTGCTACTTTTCCCCCAATTAGTCAGGAAGGCTTCTCTGTTGCTGCTGAAGACCAAGTGAGAGGAAACAGATTCAGGCTGAAAGGTGGAAGCTAGATAGAAAGCAGCAGAAGAGATGTGAGAAGAGTGTGCCTTCACAGAGATGCAACCACCTGCTAGGCTGGGAAGCCGCGGAATGCCTGGAGGCGGGGCTAAGGGCTAAGGATGCAGTCCGGAGCAGGGTAGGGAGGAGGTGCATGTTTTGGATTTAATGAAAAGCAGGAAACAGGTCTAGAGGAATTTAACAGACTTGGGTGCCTTTCTTGTTCTTTGGGGGCTGGCTTCCTGAGATCTTTGTTCACAGGGAGCAAGAATAACGAGGAAGGTCTTAGCCAGTGTGGTGGGTTTTTGAACCATAGAATAAAGGGTTTTACAAGGTTCAGGGGGAACCTGCAAGGTACACTGAGAACTCTGGGAAATGGAGATCCAGAAGAGCAGTTTAGGCCCAGAGGATGTATCTGCACTAGGAAGTGCAATTTGGTTTTATGTCTCTTTGTGTATTTGCTTCATTAATACCTCTTTGCACAGTGAACAAACCCACACCTATTAACTCATGGATCTTAGGCAAAGACAGTAATAGAAGCTCGAATACTGTAGGCTAGAATATTTACAAGTCATAAAGCCAGCTGACAAACTGTTAAATATAGCTCTACCCTCTCAGCCTGACTACTGTGCCTTCAACGCAAGCGAGAGCAAGAATTTGAATGTGTAACTTTCAGATTTGTCTGAATTCTGCATTAGCCGATGGAGATGTCCACAGACCACTCTGATTCTCTTGTCCAAGTTCTGTCCATACCATTCCCGGAACAGTGGCTTCTCGCCCTAGTTCTCTAGCCTGGGACTGAAGTTTATAGACCTGAAGAAAGTCTTCCAGGTCCTAGGATCAGGCTCGATTCTATCTTGGCAAGAACTCCAGGGTCCCAGGAGCACATTCCAGAAGAGGGACATGGTTCCTCAACTTTGCAGACTCCTTCTCTGTGGATGGGTGTTATTGAAGAGGGAATAGCTATAAACCTTCTAAAGCCAGAGACGACTTGCCTGGGTCCAAGGGAGGCGTTATGAAAGGACTATAAGATCCCAGGAGGAAGCAACCAGTGTGTGCTTTTTCCTCGGCACCCTGAGGCCATTAGATCTCAGCTCAGTACATGGCACTCGCTTCATGCTCAAAATTAAGTGATGAAACGTTTGCTTAAGTGGACATATCCATAGTCTAAATCATTGGGGAAAAAAAAGAGAATGTTTAGGAGGAAAAAAAATCAACACTACCACCCAATGTTGAAAGGATGTGGTACAAAAGAAGGGCCATAAAGGGCAGTGCCTTGGCCAGTGGGGGATCTCCAGGGAAGTCAGTTTGAGTTTTGACCCCTATCAAGTGCATTCTGTCAAAGCTAGGCTGCTTTAGAGAGAAAATTCATAGATGCTTGGAGCTAGAGGACTCATGATCCCTTCTCGGTTTGCGAGTTTCAGTTCGCAAATGACATTGTTTGGGAGGGTCCAGAGGGATTTCTTAAATCCAAGCAGAAATAAATGACACCCCCATCCTTCTTCAAGGCTTATCTAATGTTGGGACATCTTGTTTCAGTAAACAGAGTATAAGGAGTATTCAAACATGTCCTTGAGAAGCGAATGGACTTTGTCATGTGTTTCTAGGAACCCCAAGATGTTGGTAGTCATATGATTGGTGCGGTCGTGAATTTTCACCATGCACATACCAGGATAAGGGAGCAAACCCTTCACAGCCGATAGGCAAGGCACCACTGTGGACTGAAGACTACAGGTTCCCACCAGAAAAGCTGGCCACTACTTTCAGCGTTTCCATTGCTGCCTTTTCATTTCTACCTCCATTTGAAGTTCCTACTTAAACGGGAAGGTCCAAGGACCCTTTCTCCCTCCTAATGTTCTTCTGAGTCTTCATTACTAATGCTCTAATGATCTGTTGGGCATAAAGATGTTCAAACTCACAGCTAGGTCCCTGGACATTTTGCCAATTTGTGTATCATTGACATGTACATCCTATACTTGTGAAAATATCAGAATATGTCTCTGTCTCTTTCTCTCTATCTCTATCTGTCTCTGTCTCTTACACACACACACACACACACACACACACACACACACACACACAGGGTGGGGGGATGGGTTGGGGGAAGACAATTGGTGTCTTGACAGATGTGTAGTACAATTCTGAAATCAAATATCTGTTGATCCTCCACATCAGTGGTTCTCAACATTTCTAACGCTGTGACTCTTTAATACCATCCCTCATGTTGTGGTGACCCCCAACATAAAATTATCTTCGTTGCTATTTCGTAGCTGTAATTCTGCTGCTGTTATGAATCATAATGTCAATATGCAGGATATCTGATATGCAATCCCTGTGAAAGGGTCATTCGACCCCCAGAGGGATTGTGCCCCAGAGGTTGAGAACCGCTGCTCTGCATGATGCCCAGTAATCTTATACTTGCCAGTCAGCATCAGTTTGGGAAGGACTGGCTCATTTATTGGGTGTGGCTTCAAGCTCAGCCATTCACACAGAGAGTTACTTAATACAGCTGTGGGGGGGGGGGTGGCAGGAAGTTGTGGAATATGGATTCCAAGGGAGCCTGAGAGAAGATAAACGTAGGGAACAGCTGAGAACATGGTATGTTGGAGAAGCCCAGCTGTGTCCCATGAGTGTGGGGGAGGGAAGGAAGCCGAAGGAAGGGGGCATTCTAGAAGGACTGTGGAAATAAGCGAGCACTTCTGGTTTGATGGGAAGAAAGCCAAGTTGGAGGGGAGCCTGGATGTGAAGGGGCTGGCCAGTGACTATTGTGTGGCCCAAGCTGCACAGCACTCCCCCCCCCCACACCTACAATGAACTGTATGCAAGACAGGCTTTGTATGTGTGTATGGCGTACAGTGCACATTTGACCCCTCCTTGTTTGGATGTGCAAAGCAGAAGTGGACATAGACAGGGGAGCTAACCGTGTGACAACATGGGATTAATTACATTTTCCAGAATATCTTTTATTTATTCTTTGACGATTTCATATAGACAGAGTATATATTGATGTCATCTACCCGATAGCCCTTCCCATTCCCCCTGACTGTCCCCCAGAATACCCCCCTCCACTTCATATCTTCTCCTTTTATAGCTCACTGAGTACAATTTGTGTTGCCTGTTGGAATTCTGACTGATCCTGTTGGCTTGATCTTGGGTGGGCAACCACAGCAGCCGTGGAGTTCATGAAGGCAATGACCACATCATGTCCAGAAGGCAGCGTCTCAGAGCATGCTCCAGTTTTTACATCCTCCCCATCTCCTTTTCTGCAGGGTTCCCCGGGTCTTGAGTTGGATGGGGTGATCCAGGTGTCCCAGTGGGGACAGGCACTCACTCAGCAGTCATTTGTCCTCAGTGCTTTGATCCGTTAAGAGTTGCTGCGTTAACTGCTGCCCATTGTAGAGGGCAGCCTCTTTGGCCAAGGTTGAGAACAACGCTAGCCTACGGTATAAACGTAAACATTTAGAAGGCAATTGAACAGCATGTCCATGTAGTGAAAGACCGGCAGAGGTTTCCCACTAGAGGCCTGGGGCTCCCGGGCTGTGGGTCTTTGACCAGGGTTATAGTGCCAACCGTGACTTTCCTCATGAGGCCAAGGCCTCAAACCCAGCCAGAAAGTGGTTGATGATCCCTATAACTTGCATATCACTGTTGTACTAGTGGGCGCATCTCGCACGGCAGGTTGGTATTGTAGCATTCAGGTTCAGCACTGGGTCATAGCACTAATGACTTGTCCCTCCTCATGGCCTTCTTCTGGCTCCACCAAAGGGAGCTAACCAGAATGGAGGAAGTTTTCTGGTCAGTTCCAGCTTGGTTTTTTCTGTCCTGCAACCCACGTGTGTTATGTCTTCAGCAAAAGGTCTTACTATCAGTTATGGTAAGAGCAATAGCAATAACTTGTGTTGTTTGGGGCATCCCTGGAGTCTCCCTGACTGATAACTTGTAAGGAGATATCCCAGTCTTGGCACTGGGCATTTTCATTTGATAGCCCATGTCTTCTGGGGGAAAGTATTGCCAACCCATGCAGTGTACCTGTGTTCAAACTTTCTTAATACTTTATTCATCAATTTACTTATTTGTTTATTCATTTATCTATCTATCTATCTATTTATTTATGTATTTATGTATTTATTTATTTATTTATTTATTTATTTAGAGACATGGTCTCACTATGTAGCTTTGGCTGTCCTGAAACTCACTCTGTACACCAGGCTGGCCTCGAACTCACAGAGATTCACCTGTCTCTGCCTCCCAAGTGTTGGGATTAAAGGCATGCCCCACTACGCCTGGCTTTAATAAAATTTTTAAAGATTCATCTTTTTTTAAATCACATGTATGTGCGTGTTCATGTGTGGGTATGTGAACATGAGTGCGGACACCTGAGGAGCCCAGAGGCATTGGAACACCCTGGAGCTGGAGTTACAGATGGTTATGATCCACCTGGCACGGATCTGCATCTTCTGTGAGAACAATGCACGATCTTAACTACAGATCCATCTCTGCGGCAATTCCCCAATTGCATTTTTATAATCAGCTTAACAGACTAGTGGGGTTCCAAAAGTGTTTTTCTACATTCTTAGACTCGGTCGACCCACTCTCCACCATCTCCTCTCCCTGTCCCACTGCCCCAGTTCCCACTTAAACCTTGAATCCCCAGGATCTCTTCTCTAGTTTCACATCACGTGTGTACTATTAGACCTCACAACTGAAAGCCTCTTCCCTAACCTCCCTCACAAGCCCTTTCCAGCTTCCCGACCTCTATAGACTCCAAGTAAACATGCAAATCTAAAATTTCAAAGCTAGCATCCACATATGACAGAACATGTGGCATTTGTCTTACCTGGGTATGAATTACATTTTGAGTACCAGGTAGATGCCATCAGGAAAAAAGATGGAGGATCTAAAAATATAGTCTCTACCTAACTCTAGAATCCAAGGAGTTACCTTTTGCCCCATAAAAGGATACCCAGGTCCTAGTTTTTAACTCAACTAACTGCTCTCATGAGGATTTCTTTTCTTTCTCTTTCTTTTTTTGGGGAAGGGGGCAGGTGGAGAAATGGGTGAAGTCTCTCTACATAGCCCTGGCTGTGCTGGGACTCACTCTGTAGACCAGGCTGGCCTCAAACTCACAGAGATCCGCCTGGCTCTGCCTCCCGAGTGCTGGGGTTAAAGGCATGTGCCACGAAGCCTGGACTCATAAACATTTCTCTAGGCTGTGTGAAGTTGGCAGCTAAAGGTAACTAGGATAGATACTAAATTCCTTACTTGTTGTACCGGATTAAGAGAAATAGTAAAAACAGCAGTACTGGGTTACACGACCGGCCAAATACTCAACACTAATCTACGAAATTTCAAGTCATCTACAAAATTACTGTGGAAGACAGACCAAATTATTTTCCTCATTTATAGAGAGGTTAATTTGAATGTGATAGAAGAGAATCAACATCTACAAAACCCTCTTGAAGCTACCATCATTGTGGCTAAGACATGACTCTGCACATAGTAGGAACTTAGTGATTGCTGATTCTTTCTCCTTCTTCCTGGAGCACATTCATTCCATGTTAATAATGCTATCTGTGGTCCCTAGTACACGCCTGGTAGAAAATACATTTGTGAGTGTCTGTGTATCTGTTCACTCACATGCATAAATTAAAATTCCAAACATGGAGCTTGTAGATAATTTCTTCAGAGGCCCAACCAATTTAATTTTCTGATATTGTAAGGACAAATACTGATGATTATTGTCTTAGCAATCATAGTAATCATTACCCTGGCTGGAGGCCACATGGCCAGAAACACATTTTTCTCATTCCTTTTTTTTAACCACCCCACTAGACAGGATAGATTTTGTGTCAACCCCCACCCACGTCTCAGGGGACATTGTGACCTAGGCTGTGACATCAGAAGGACGTGAATTCATTCCCTTCAGGGCTCTCCCCAGGTTGGCTATTTATTCCTCTGCACTTGGGTGTCACTGTTTATAAGACAAAGGTGCAATGCTCAATTTGAACACTGGTAAGAAGTTGACCCTACACGCTAAAGATGTAAGCGCATGACAGCCTCTCATGAGTTGGGGTACAGCTCCCTTTCCATCAGTGGGACTCAGACAGTTAAGGCCATGTTTGGACCACAGCGAACCCCAGTGTGGACAGTACAGATGGGGAGCCTGTGCTCAGGAACTCCCATTGCTGTGTTACCTGACTCAGCTGAACTCTGTCCTCTCCCCGGGGTCGGAAATGCTCTCCCTCAGTCATCCTTCTCCATTTCCACCATCATCGTGTTGTGAGCTGATTTTATCAAGCACTGCTCTATGCTTGGCAGCACCTGTTTAAAATAAAAAATAGACGCTTTAGCTGGCCTCTGAGTCTCCAGAAGCTGGGAGCAGACTAAGTCTGCAGAGGAGTAAGCAGAGAAAGGCAGAGGAAATCCTTACCCAGCGCACATCAGCAGGGTGCTCGAATTCCAGCCATCCTGGACTAGTGTTCTGGAATATCTGGGATAGGATAGATACGCTTCTAGATAACATTGACTCATATACGAGAATACTATTCCTGTCCAGTTTGATCTTGTGCCTTAGGATTGTGTCTAGGACAGAAATTTCATTGTAGTAACAGTCCGTCTTTAATACTTCTCGAACGTTGTTCATCTCCCTTGTAAACAAAAAGAGAAGGCATCAGACTTTGGATTCACTCCAGTATCTAAATAGAACTTTTGATTATTTTCTCCCTATTTGTGTCTATTATTTTTAATAGTCTTTTCATTAGCACGATGTTAACAGTAAAATAGAGCAGGAAGTTCAGAGAGCTCCCACGCCTTCCCAGTCTTCCCACCGTCAATGTCTCCCACACAAGAGGTATGTTTGTTACAACTGATTAACCAGTGCTAACCTCATGATTACCCAGAATCCACTAGGGTTTGCTGTTAGCTCCCCACCACGCTGCCCATGTTCGTATCCACCATTATAGTATCAGGTAGGATGGTTTTACTGCCCTAAAACTCTCTGTTCCAGCTCCCAGTCATTCACCAATTCCACCCACATAGTTTGACTTTTTCCAGAACGTCAGATAGTCAGGGTTATAGAGCATATAGACCTTTTAGTTTAACTTTTCCACTTAGTAATATGCATCTCCATTTCCATCTGCATGTCCTTTTAGGTGTGTGTGTGTGTGTGTGTGTGTGTGTGTGTGTGTGTAAACAGCATTTTTTTAGTGCTCGAAAATATTTCTTTGAATGGAAGTCCCACAGTTTGTCTACTTTGTGTGTGTGTGTGTGTGTGTGTGTGTGTGTGTGTGTGTGTGTGTGTGTGTGTATGTGGCAAATGACACTAATTTTTATTTATGGTAGCAGCAAAAAAATCCCCTTTAGAGTAAATGTACTGAAATAAAGATGTGAGACAACTAAAAATAGATGATAACTTTGAAGAAAGTAGTATAGGTGGAATACATATAAAATATCCATGACTGAAGTCTGAATAATGCTTACCTGGGCTTCACACCTTACAGTCGTGACTTTTTATCATTTCTGTGACTGGACATCTGACAAGAAGCAACCTAAGAAAGAAAGATTTGGAGAGATGGCTTCTCCAGTAAGAGTGCTTGTTGCGCTTCCAGGGGACACAGGTTCGATTCCCAGCACCCACAGGGTGGCTCGCAACCGTCTGTACCTCCGGTTCTGAAGAATACAATGCCCTCTTCTGGCCTCCATGTGCACTGCATGCATATGCTGTGTTCACACACAGGCCCATGACACACCAATATGCGTCAAAAATACAAATAAGGGTTGGGGATTTAGCTCAGTGGTAGAGCGCTTGCCTAGCAAGCGCAAGGCCCTGGGTTCAATCCTCAGTTCCAGGAAAATAAGTAAATAAATAAATAAATCTTTAAAAGAGAGAGAGAGAGAGAGAGAGAGAGAGAGAGAGAGAGAGAGAGAAGGGTTTACCTTGGCTCACAATTTGAGGTTGCAACCCATCCCAAAGGGGAAGGTATGGTGGCTGAGCTTGCTTTCCCCTGTGTCAATCAGGAAGCAGGCTCTGTTGCTCGGGGGCTTTCTCTTTCCTGCCTTTCTTCCATTGCTCATGAAATGGTGATACCCACAGTTAGGGTGGTTCTTTCTTCCCCGGTTCAACCTCTCTAGACACAGCTTCATAGGTACACCCAGAGGGGTGCCTCTTGGGATCCTAAATCCAGTCAAGTTGACAATGACCATCAATCACCATACACTTTAAGAATGGTTCACAATCTTTCATGGGCATCAAAAGGACTCCAGGAAGGGGATGAAATGCAGAGCTGGAGGCCATGATCTGCATATGGTGCCATAGAGTCTGCATTTTATTATTTTATTTTATTTATTTTTTTAAAGATTTATTTATTATTATGTATACAATGTTCTGCCTGCGTGTACACCTGCAGGCCAGAAGAGGGCACCAGATCTCATTATTGATGGTTATGAGAAACCATGTGGTTGCTGGGAATTGAACTCAGGACCTCAGGAAGAACAGCCAGTGCTCTTAACCTCTGAGCCATCTCTCCAGCCCCACAGATTCTACATTTTAAACCTTAAGATTTTTGCTTTTGGTGCTTCTTTTTCTTAAGTCGTCCCCCCCCCGTTTCTATTCAATTCCAAGGTGGCTGGCTGATTGTGCTAAGAATACTGTATATTAGGAGACAGCTATATGGGAAAAAGAAACATAGCCACAGACTCAAAATTCTAGGACAGATAAGGACTAGATATTTGGACACTATATCAGGAGGATGGGACTCTTTGGGAAGACACAGGACCATGTGTCTGGAAAGGAAGTGCCATGTCACCCAGGACAAAGGCAGGAAGAAATGCCTCGTGCATTTCCCTCTTCCCTGCTTCAGGAACCGGGAAGCTTCCTGTTCCAGACAGGGAGACTGCTAGATGGAAAAGTTCGTCCATGTGGGATACTGACACAAGAGGGCGCTACTTTTTATGTGTTGCATTAAGATTTGTGGGGGTTGTTTTGTTTTTCCTGTTACTCAGTTAATGTAAGTTTCCTGAATACAATCATTGGTTCCACTCCTGGGTTGGTGTTCTGCATAGTTTTATGTCAATTAGACACAGGCTAGAGTCATCTGAGAGGAGGGAACCTCAGTTAAGAAAACTCCTCCGTGAGATCAGGCTGTAGACAAGCCTGTAGGGCATTTTCTTAATTAGTGATTGATGGGGGAGGACTCAGCCCATTGCAGGTGGTGTCATCCCTGGGCTGGTGGTGCTGGGTTCCAAAAGAAAGCAGGCTGAGCAAGCCATGGGGAACAAGGCAGTAAGTAGCACCTCTCCATGGCCTCTGCATCAGTTCCTGTCTTCAGGTTCCTGCCCTGTTTAAGTTCCTGTCCTGATAACCTTTGGCGATGAGCAGCGCTGTGGAAATGTAAGCTGAATAAACCCTTTCCTCCCCAAGTTGCTTTGGTCCTGGTGTTTCATCACAGCAAATAGACACCCTAAGACGGCTGTGTTCAGAGAGTATTTGAATGCAGTCAAATTAGGAGCTTCCCTGGGAAAGCCCAGGAATCCCAAAACAGAGCAACAGATAGTGAACAGACCCATGCCTCACAATTCATTAAGTGCTTCAGCTCAGAGTGACACATTGATTTCTTCCACAACTCAATGGCTGCATCCTGAAACATGGTTTTGTCTAACAGCAATTCTCCGGATGCCTAAGGAGAAGATGCTCAGAGGAGATGAGTGAGTTCTCGAAGCCTCTTCTGCAATAGTGGTTGTCTTGGTAGTTGTGAGTGTTGACTGATACACTCTGTGGCAAACATTGACAACACAGCCCGCCCCTCACTACACACTCTGTAAATACTAGTTAGCGTCATCATTTCCTCCTTTATAAAAGGAGGCAGAACTTGAGCATACTCAGACTGCTTCTAGTTCTGCTGCTTTTGTTTGTGACATGTTAGATCAGTGGTTCTCAACCTTCCTAATGCTGAGACCCTTTAATACAGTTCCTCATGGTGTGGTGACCCCCAATCCTAACATTATTTCATTGCTACTTCATAGCTGTAACTTTGTTACTGTTATGAATCATGATGTAAATATCTAATATGCAGGAGATCTGGTATTCAACACACCTGTTGAGAGCTACTGCATTCGAGGGAAGAAGAGTGGTACCCAGGGCTGGTAGAAACCCAGGTTCTCCTTCCACCACTAGAATGAATGGCTTTAGGAAAGGGGGATGTACAGTACTTGCTTAGCATGTGCAGCACCTGGGGTTTGATCCCCAACATGAGGAGGGTTGGAGGAGGGGAAGGGAGGATAGAAGGAGAAAGGGAAAACACCTTTAGAACTGAGCATTAAAGATCAAGTTGGTGGTCGGGTGGTGGTGGCGCATAGCTTTAATCCCAGCACTCGGAGGCAGAGGCAGGCAGATCTCTGTGAGTTCGAGGCCAGCCTGAGCTACCGAGTGAGTCCCAGGACAGGCCCCAAAGCTACACAGAGAAACCCTGTCTCGAAAAACAAAAACAAACAAACAAACAAAAAAGATCAAGATGGGGAAACAATTTAGAACACAAGCTGTGAAAACTGTCTCACAAATGAGTTCAATGGGAACACAGAGTCAAATGATGTGCTTTTGACAAAATTACCATGGTGCACGAGACCATAGGACTATGAACTTGACCTTAGACAAAGGGCTGAAAAGCTAGACCATGACGCTTTCAGAATTGGGATCATAAATCCCAATGCTACTGTGCAAAATGTGTGACATTGGCTGAGTCAGACTCCGAATCTTAATTTCCTCCACCATAGAATAAGAAAGATAATAACGGCATTGTGTGCAAAAACTCTCAGCAGAGTGCGTCATGCCAGAATACAATAAAGTTACAGGCACACAATAAACATCCTCTGGATGTTGTTATCCGACCTTGTCAGTCTCCATCGTTTCCCGCAAGATTTCCTGGAGAATTTCTGCCTTGGACGGTGTGTGACTGTGGGCTGATGACTTCAGGAAGAGGTGCATATGTATGGATGGGTGCGTGAAACCAAATTTACCCCACCTGTCAACTACATAAAAATTACCTTAGATATATAAAACATGTTTCAAATGTATAGGGAAGCCATCACGGTGAGCAAAATCAAAATTGTCCTTCCATGTAGAATCACCTCTTGTCAATAACTATCGCAATAAATATTTTCAAAGCATGGCTATGATCGTTTGAGGGTGCATGAAACTTTTTTTCTCAGCATAACACTAGTTCATTACTTTGAAAAAGCTTGTTATTGGGGGCTGGAGAGATGGCTCAGTGGTTACAAGCACCTGCCGCTGCTCTTTTAGAGGACCCGGGTTTGATTCCCACCACCCACATGGTGGTTCACCACTGTCTGTAACTCCAGACCCAGGAGATTAGATCCCTTCTTCTGACTGTCTTAGACAACCAGGTGAGCATGTGGTGCACATACATGCAGGCAAAACAACCATACATGTAAGTTGAAAAATAAACTTTTTTTTTAAAAAGCTTATTATTGCAATTTACTATAAAGGATACAAAAGAAAAGGCAGACCAAGAAGCTCATAGGGTGATTTGTGAAACTTTATGAGCACGCTATTTTTTATTTTTTACTTGAAAATTTCACACATGTATGTGGTGTAGTTTGGTCGTATCTACCCTGTTCCAACTTCTCCAACTGCCCCCCATGATCCGCCACACCTCACTCCCAAGTTCATGTCATCTTTTATTGTTTTAAATAAGTCACTAAGTCCAACTGGTGTTGCCTCACATATGTAGGGTTATGGGGTCATCCATTGGAAGATGGGCAATCTACCAGTGACCGTACCTCAAAGAAAAATGATGCTATCCACCCACCCACCCCCATTAGCCATCAGCTGCCAATAGCTCCTCAGTTAGGGGTGAAAACCTCGTGATCTCCTCTCCCATCCGTGCTAGAAATTTGACTGGCTCGGGTTGTTCAAGTCTGGTCGAGGTAGCCATGGTTACTAGGAGTGCATGAGTGTCCGGAAGACAGGCTCTCACAGCACTCCTCGTCTTCTGGGTCTCACATTCTTCCTGTCCCTACTGTCACAGTGTTCCCTGAGAGGTAGCAGGTGGTTGACGGAGCTCTCCCACTCAGGGGCTTCCTAAAACTTTTCAAATACTTAAAAAGGCCTGAACTAAATGATATTCTAAAATAAATAGCTGGCTTGTACTTTCCCAAAGTGTCAAGGTCATTAAAGATGAAGAAGGATGGGGGAATTGTCGGAGACTGACAGAATCTATGTAGGCCAGGCTGGCTTTGAACTCACAGAGATCCACCTGCCTCTGCCTCCCGAGTAATGGCTAGCACAATCTAAAGAAATATGAGAATGAAACACAGTGTGCTATCTGGTTTGGACTCTGGACAGTAGAGGTGGCTGGTAAAATTAGGATAAAGCACACAGGTTCAACAATAGCCCTATATCAAGGTTAAATTCTTGATTTTGATTATTGTAATATGTTCATTGGAGACAGCAACTTTGGAGAAGTTGGGTGAATGGTGCGTGGGAATACTTTGTTCTGCTATTGTGTTTTTACAATAATATTGATTTGTTTTTGAGACAGAGTTTCTCTGTGTAACAGCCCTAACTGTCCTAGAACTAGCTCTGTAGATCAGGCTGGACTCAAACTCACAGAGAGCTGCCTACCTCTGCCTCCAGAGTGCTGGGATTAAAGGTGTGTGCCACCACTGCCCAACTTACAATGAGATTATTTAAAAATTAAAGGTTAAAAAATAAAAATTATTTAAATAAGGGAAATGTGTCTCACATGAAAATCATGGGGATTTCCAGTGTAGAGGGACCGATTGGGTGGCTGTGACATTGACCAGCTCTGTAGCTTTTGGGGAAAAAAAAATCATCGAATTCCTCCGAATCCCAGTGTCCTGTGTCTGCAAGATGGAGCTCATGTAAATAAACAATAAAACTGTTTTTGTCAAGTTAAGGGGCTGGAGGGATGGCTCAGCTTTGACGGACACTTCCTGCTCCTCCTGAGGACCCGAATTTGGCTCCCAGCATCCATGTCTGGTGTTCACAAGTGCCTGTAACTCCAGCTCCAGGGGATCACACACCCTCTTCTGGTCTTCACAGGTACCACTCCCCTAAACCCCACACATAGTGGACACTCACACAGACCCCTACACATACATGTACATTAAAATGAATCATCAAAAGAAATGAAGTAGCCGGACCTGAGACAGTGGGAAAAGAAGGCCCACGAAAGCTGTTAGGTTTCCGTCTGGTCTGTCCTTCAGGATGACGATGTATTTCACTCACTCCTTAGGTGTAAGTACCGTGTGTTAAGTGCTTCGAGATTGACAGGATGGCATCAGAGCGAGGCAAAGTGTTGTGTGGGCAGGAGTTTCCCCACTGTGGGATCTTAAGTACATAAACAGAGCTAATAGCTCCCCGTACAAACAACACTGGCTGTTATGTGGTGTTCGTCACCAGTTTTTAGCCTGATACCCCAAAAGGAGCACTTTGGTACACAGAGTGAACGTGGGTTGTATGTTTTGATCCATCCCGTGGTGATCCCTCTAGGAGCCACAGATCTGAGCCTCTGTGGAACAATGTTCTGCTTGAGAAAGAAAAGCTTTCCAGGCCGTAGGCTCTGGTTTTCTCCAAAGTGTTTGGAAAACAACGGATGGGAGCAGAGTGTGTGGGTGGATAGAGGTGTCTCTCCTGTTATGTGCCTGCTTGTGGGAGTGGGTGCGTGTGTGTATCTGGGTGTGGGGTACAGTATCTGATGCAGAACGAAAAGGCCCTGGAGTGGGTTTGTCCATTTGGCTGCTCCTAACTCGGTGCGTCTTTGTTCTAAAGAGAGCCCAGAGGCTCTGGTCTTTGCAAGGTCAGCGCTGGCTTTGTACACAGTGCCCCGCTTCTCTCTCTGGAGGAATATATATCTTGATTTCAAAGGATTTTCATACTTCCCCCATTCCATTTATTGGGAAGTAACTCTACAAAGGGCTTTCTCAAGATTTAAAATTTTTAGACCTTGTATGAATCAAAAAGCATTTGTTCACCATGATGCCTGGAATTTGCTTCAAAATCGTCCAGCAAATGCAGGTGAAACAAGACTGGACACAGGCCGGGGCTTGGTGATGGGTATGTGAGATTTATTACAGTTTTTCTACTTTTACGTGTACTTAATTTTTTTATAATAAAAGTATATCCTATTGTTTGGTTAATAAAATGTTATAAAAAGATACACATAAAAATTTTTCTTTATAAAAATTCAGGTTGAGGTAGCAAAGGGTACGTTGGCTGCCTTTGGGCACAATAATCTTGAGGATCAGATCAAAACTAGACAAGACCCAAGCAAGTCCCACTGGTGTTTCGTCTGTTTTGTTCCACGAGTGGACTAAAGTTGATGTCCTCTTAAGGGCATTTTACCCTTAGGGTCGCTATTAAATCTGAAAATATCTTGCCACTCATTTCCTTTCTGACCACCGGGTCTGGTCGTGAAGGAAACAGGGCAAGCATCGATTCTGAAGACACAGAGTGACCACACCTGGGTGTCAGACCCTAGGCATGCCGACATGAGATGCAGGTTGAGAGTCTAGGACAAAAGGCTGGTATCCTAAGATGCAGTCACCAGACAATACAATGAGCGTCTCAGGCCAGGGAGGGTTCGATGCGTTGTGATCTGCACTAACACTGCCTACAGAGCTGGCAAGGATCCCGGAGCAGCTAACTGGTTGAAGAGCAGAGCAGGCTAACAGGTAGAAAGGCTGCTGAGGACAGTGGATGTGTGTTCCAATGTACAGGTGTGAGCGAGTGAGCCCGCCACCCCTCACCAGAAACGTAATCTCTCACAGTTGGTCAATCCTGTATGCTTCCCACTGCTTTCCCATCCCTCTGTTAGGCTTTAAGACACAGTGTAGTTTCCTCCAGAGCTGGATGATTGAATGGGCAGGGTGCAGATAAGAAAAGGTGTTAAGTCCTTGTTAGTACTAACTAGTTAATACTAAGTAGTCTTCTCAATGCCTGTTTTTGTAGGCTTGGTCCTAGTAGCCTTATAATAGGAAGGAGTGATATTTTGGGCCACCTATCTTAGAATAATAACTCCATTCAATGGTTCATTGAATGGTATTTTTAATCTAGACTTCTCCAAAGAGTCTGGAAGAACCCCCGTGAGTCCAAAAGCTCCCTTATTCCCTAACACAGGGAGAACCACCAGTTTGTATGTCTGTGGATGGGAAGGGAGAAGAAATTATTTTCTCAACTTTTACAAGCAAGAAACCAGGGTCCAGAGAAGTGAGGTGATATGCTCAGTGTGGTGGTTTGAAAGAAATGGCGCCCAAAGGGGGCGGCACTATTAGGAAGTGTGACCTTGTTGGAGTAGGTGTGGTCTTATGGGAGGAAGTGTGTCACTGTGGAGGTGAGCTTTGAGGTTTAATACATGCTCAAGCCACGCCCAGTGTCTCAGACTACTTCCTGTTGCCTGAGGGATCAAGGTGGAGCAGCTCCTTCTCTAGCACCATGTCTGCCTGCACGCCACCATGATGATAATGGACTAAACCTCTGACAATGTGTTCCTTTATAAGAGCTGCCATGGTCATGGTGTCTCTTCACAGCAATAGAAACTCTAAGACACTCAGGAAAGATGGCAAGCAGGATAGCCAGGGTTTCCTCATCCCACCCCAAGAAATGCCAGGGGACACATGTGCAGGGGGGAGATTCCTCCTGCTGCATCCTTTTTCTAGCCTCAGATCTAGTCATCCTTCATATATCACCGCAAAGCCTAGCGCATGGAATGAATGGAATACACCATGGATGTCTATAGAATCAGCAGAACATATGGTTAATTTTATTTTCTAATTAGTCTGAGGCTACCCTATAATTCTTATTAGACATTGATCAAAATTTCTTTCATTTGGAGGATTATTGATTAAACTCAATCTATGCAGTTACAGAAGACACAAGAAGTGAAATTCTCACTTTACAGGCCATAGGTATCTTGGAGATGCTGGTGGGTGGATTTTACTTAAATCACATTATCAACCTGTTTGGGCCTTTCCCTGTGTCTGTAGAGTAAGATGTTTACAGTAAGAATTTATTGAGCAGACACTTTGTGTTAGAATGACACAGAGAACTCAGGAGCTCACACTGAAGCAGAGCACAGCTCCTGTCCTCTTGGGATTTCTCCAGTCACGCGTCTGCTAGTGGGGCAGTTACAGAATGAAGGCCCGAGGACTATGTACTATGGGAGTGTGGACTATAGGACACAGGACGGCTTCTCTTTAGAAGAGATGCTTAGCATGGACCTGGTATTGGCTGAGATAGAGGATCTAGGCAGGAGGAGGCATAATGGAAGAGTCAGGGATGCCTTAGCACACCAGGTCTTGCTCATCCTCCTTTCCTGACATGCTCTGGTTGATACTGGTCCATGCACTCCTCTGAGCATCATCTGCAGCAGATGTGGCCTTTGTTCTACTTGGGAACTTCTCTGTGGCAGTGGGACACCAGGGTCCCACTGTTGGAGGTGATTGTCATGGTAACAAGAACGTTGTATCCTTGAGGAGTACAACATATTGACAGAATTGAGTCCAGAAGCTCAAGAACTCCAAATGTGCCAATGTCCCAGCAGGGCTGATAAACAGTGCTTCATTCAAGACTCAGTCATACTTCCTCTAGATCCCTTACCTACGGGCATTTTTTTTTTTTTTTTTTTTTTTAAATGAAAACCAAAAGAAACTGTGGCATCAGCTCTGTGGTTTTCCAGACTTTTTTAAAAAATCAGTTTCTCCTTATCTCTCTTGCTCATACCCATGGGGATCTGGTAGATGAAGAGCCAAAATGCCATGTTTGTCTTGATTTTTGTAACCTTTTGATACTATTGTTCCCGGCTGGCTTCAGCATGATCACTATCCACCCTGACACTCAAAGAAATCAAAGGTTTGGTGAAGAAAAGGGAGCTCACATTGAGAATGAAATCTTCCTTGATTTTCTAAAATAAAGGGATTTAAGGCCCCCAAAGGGTGAGTGACGTGTCCGTGTTACCACTCTGAACAGACACTGGGCTAGCAGGACACAGTCAGGGAGGAGCAGTTAGACTGATAACCTCAGGGAGCAGAAATGAAATTGGGCAGGATCGTATGTCCTCAGACTCCCACAGTGGTCCCAATAGAGTTCTGGTAGCATTAGGCAATGGGTGACTTTCTCCAGCTTCTTGGAGGTCTATGTAACTCTTGCCAGCTCTCTGCTGACCAACCGTCATCCTCTTGGGAAACGTGACCAGTTGACGAACATTCAACTCCACTGTGTTTCTGCTTCCAGTACTCAGAGGTGTCATTTAAATTGTGCTCGATGATGTCTGGCACACGGTGGCCTCACAATGGTGGCTGTGTCTGTTCTATCTTGTCCCTCTACAAACTTTGTGGACCCTGAATGAATAATTATGGGTGAGGTAAGTGTGCCAGGCAGAAGGGCAGCCACTATGCTCTGAGATATACTGGGGTCTTCTGGGACAAATCTATGAAATATTGTCATCCATTATCCCTATGTGGAGAAGAGGTATTTTCTGAGGAGTCAGATCATTTGTCGGTTGGTTGTAGGGTTTAGACTTGGGGCTCCTGAATCCAAGTCTAGTGCTCTTTCTACTGTCTCATTAAATAGAATTTAGTTCAACGGTTATTTTTCAACTATCTGTGATATGTCAAGCATGATATTAGCTTAAGCAATGTAGGGAAATAAATATGGTTACCTCTCTCACTGATATTTCAATCTAATAAGAGGGTCGCAATAACTCTGCCATAAAGATCATGATGGAGAGATGTCCTTGTTGAAGCATGAACAGAAAGGAAGGATGGCTTAGTCTTGAATGAGTCACAGGCAGGTGGCTTCACAGAAAAACCAGAACCTCCAGCCAATAGCCAGAAAGAGCTCACCAGAGACAGGGTGTGCTCTGGCACAAAGATGAGATAATACGTCATAGCACGGTGGTATATTAGAGCAGGTGGGTATGCCATGACTTGGTGATATGGGATAACTGAGTAGTATGGGATAACATGGTGCTTTGTTACAGCATGCTGACATGGCATGACATGATAGTAGTGTGGTGGTATCGTGGTGTGGTATGATGGTGTAACACAGCATGGTGGTATCTTATAGCATGGTGGCATGGCATGGTGTGATGTTGTGTTACAGGATGGTGATATATTGCAGTGTTGTGGTGTAACATAGCATGATGGCGAGGCAGAGCATGGTAATATTTTATGACATGGTATGATAGGATGTCACAACATGATGTGATGTCGCAGTATGAAAGTGTGTCACGGCATATATCCTGGTGCAGTATTGTGCCACGGTGTGGTGGCAGGAGGAATGCCTGAGACGTGTCGGGAGATAGTCGCATCATAACCAGAACCCACCTCCATCACATCCATTTTCTTGCATTTACTGAATACTCGGCAGTGAAGAGGCTGGAGAGAGTATCTGCTGTCCTTCTGTCCCCCATCCCAAGTGCTCTGAGCAACCCACCCTCACGCTTGTCACTGCCATGGAGGAAAATTTCACTCCCCTCCGAATAATGACAGTCAGGGACTGCTGGGATTTGGAACTGACTTCTTGGTTCGGCCTGTCATCTCAACTTCCCAGAAGACATTCCAGCAAGACTCCACTGCCTGTCACTCTCCACACGTACCCGAGGGCACCCAGCTTTTGAATTTTCATTCGAAGGCCTCTTTCTTAGTCAGTGTTTTGTTGCTGTGAAGAGACACCATGACCACGGTAACTCCTATACAGGAAAACATTTCACTGAGGCTGGCTTACAGTTTCAGAGGTTTAGTTCATCATCGTCATAGTGGGAAGAATGGAGGCATGCAGGCAGACATGGTCCTGGAGACCTCTCCAGCTGAGAGTTCTACATCCACATCCTTAGGCAGCAGGAAGAGAGAGAGAGAGAGACGCTGGGCCCAGCTTGAGCAGTTGAAACCCCAAATCCCACCCGCAATGTCACACTTCCTCCAACAAGGCCACACCTCCTCCAACAAGGCCACACCTCCTCCAACAAGGCCACACCTCCTCCAACAAGGCCACACCCCTCCCACAAGGCCACACCTCCTCCACAAGGCCACACCCCTCCCACAAGCCACACCTCCTCCCACAAGCCACCCCCTCCCACAAGGCCACACCTCCTCCAACAAGGCCACACCCCCTCCCACAAGGCCACACCTCCTCCCACAAGGCCACACCTCCCAAACCCTGTTGAGCAGTGCCACTCTCTAATGTCCAAGCACTCAAATCTATGAGCCTATGGGGACCATTCTTATGCAAACCACCACAGCCTCCTCCCTCCTGAGACTTCCTTGCCCTCTTATAGTCTAGGTCCAAATCCTAAACTCCTCCAGCCCTGCGTCAGGCATCACCTCTTCCACGAAGCCTAGTTTCCATGCTCTGCATTCTCCTCCCTGCCTGCAATGCATACCCAATGCAGGCTGCCTGCCTTGTCATCACCATGAACCTCCATTTCCTTTTTCCTGTAGGCAGGCTTCAGGGAGCATCTTCTAGATCTCCAATTTCACCTACACACTGCCCACCGCCATGCCCGGCCGTTGTAGAGATTCAAAGACCTAATGCAATGGATCCAAGCGACTTTTGTTGATCCATTTAAGGAAAGCATTCTTCTTTATTCCAACTCAAACTTCCCCCTTTCTTGCAAGGCAGAGGAAGGGGTGGTGTAGATCTTTGAAACATTCCACTTACAGCTGACTGGCCCATCAGGGTCCCCATCATTACCTTGGTACAGTGAGCTGTACAATCTGCCAGGGACCAATCCCCCAAGTCCCTGTCCTCAGGGAGCAGTTCTTCTCTGTAACCACTGTCAGAAACCGGAAAATGGCTGATAAGCCCAAATTTGAGTCCTGTTTCTCAAAAAAGCTGACCAACAGTCTCAGGACACTGAAGTCCTAAAGATAAGAAAGGCCAAGTGACTCTTGCTGAATGCTGGTAGCCGGGGGTACATAGCAGTGAAATGCTAGGTGGGATAGGTAGGATTATGAACACACACACACACATACACACACACACACACACACACACACACACACACACGCCTAATAGTGGAAAGGGGTAGGAAAGTCTAGTAATCATCACTGTACCCTGAATGTGTATAGTGGTAACCGTGGGTAGGGCATGGGCAAACAGAAGGAAACTGTACTTTTTTTTTTTTTTTTTTTTGTTTTTCGAGACAGGGTTTCTCTGTGTAGCTTTGCTCCTTTCCTGGAACTCACTTGTAGCCCAGGCTGGCCTCGAACTCACAGAGATCCGCCTGGCTCTGCCTTCCGAGTGCTGGGATTAAAGGCGTGCGCCACCACCGGCCGGCGAAACTGTACTTTCTTTGTGGACCTTTTCCATAAATCTAGAAACTGTTACAGAAAAAAAAAAAAAAAACGAAAACAAAAAACCTGTTCAGAGTCCTTTATCTTTTTCTTTGCCCCTTCCGTTGGAGGCAGTCACCAAAGAATACGCCCACCTGAGGCGTTTACTTCCCTGATTCTCCAGCCCATACATCTCATATCGAAACTGACACCAGCTCAAACCCAGCTGCCCTCATTCCCTTCTGGGACCACTGAGCCTCTCCTGACTCTCCTCTACCACTTCTGTTTTCTCCACTGTGTTCCCTACAGAACTGTGGAACGGTTCGATGACGACGCTTCTTCACTTCCTCTCCTTCCCAGGATTCCCGCTCCTCTGGGGACCCACTCACCTCCCTGACTTGTTTTCCAAAGTCCCTCCTGCATCAGCTCTTGTCTAGCCCCAGGCTCCATCTTCCATTGCTCTTTCCTCAAAGGTGTTGACCTGCCCTCAGGCTCAAAGTGGCTATGCTCTTCCGTTACAGTAGATCCCTATTCTCTGTGCTAAGAAAGTCTCTGTTTCTCATAACATGCCTGCCATTGCTCACATGGCTGACATCTTGCGTGTTTCAGAGGTTCCTGGGCCCCACGGTGTGTTGGGACCTCTGCCCGTGTCTCTTTCTACTGATCACAGAGCTTGCTCATTGCATACTACCAATTCTGTAACCCCGTCTAGACGATATCCTCCTGAAATTCCTCGGGACTGTTGCTTCCTGGCATGTCGCATGAAGGATAAGGACATTCAGTGAGTTTTTTGTTTCTTCATTTTTAGGTTTTTTTTTTTAACACTTATTCTGAATTAATTGTTTATTTTATTTTATGTGTATGAGTGTTTTACTTGCATATATGTCTGGGTACTACATGCATGCCTGGTGATCCTCTGGTAATGAAGTAAGGGCAGTAGTGAGCCACCATGTGAGTACTAGGAATTGAACCTGCGTCCTCTGCAAGAGCAACAAGTGCTCTTAAGCATTGAGCCACCTCTCCAGCCCTCAATGTGTTTTTTTTAATGAATTAACTGACATGTCTAATCATAGCATTACACAGAAAACACCAATGTTCCTAGCTATGTGTGTTCCCAAGAGGGTAGGAATACAATAAAGCAGATCTTACCTTCGATGGTGTGTGTGTGTGTGTGTGTGTGTGTGTGTGTGTGTGTGTGTATGTGTATATTGGGTAACACATAAACATAACGATTCCAAGTGTTAGTTCACGTGGTGACCACCCACCCACTCCAGTTTGCCAAGAACCAACACATATTTACTTTTCTATTTTTTTTTAAAAGATTTATTTATTTATTTTGTATACAGTATTCTGCCTGCATGCCAGAAGAGGGCACCACGTCTCATTATAGATGGTTGTGAGCCACCATGTGGTTGCTGGGAATTGAACTCAGGACCTCTGGAAAAGCAGCTCTTAACCTCTAAGCCATCTCTCCAGCCCCACTTACTTTTCTAAAAAATGGGAAAATATCAGAGAAATTTAAGCTGTTGGTCACCCTGTAAGAATGTCCCGACTCTAAGGTAGACTGTTAATCCCAAGAGTCAGCACTCAAGTGTGCAATGTCTGCTTGCCTGAAGCCAGGAAACACTTGTGGCTTGGCTTATGGGTGCCTATTTGACATTCCGCACAGCAGCTATAAGCTCTTTGCCAGGCTGCTTAGAGATCAGGAGTTGGGATCTCTCTATTTGATCATACACAGATCAGACAAGAATGCTTAAATGGTTAGACCTCCGTCACAGAGCTCCTCTGACCTTGGCATACATACAAATGGCCCGCTTTCTTTGCTTGGCTGTACATTACAACTTTTCAGGCATGATGGGAGCCTGAGATTCTGAATTCTCCAAGTACCCAGGCCAAGGTGAATGCTCCTGGTCCTGAGGACACACTTGGAGTTGCAAAGGGGCTAATAGTTCACATCCTTAGACTGTAGAGTTGTCTGGGAAATTCACTGGTAACCAGCCACAGAGCAAGATCAGTCAAGTCAATCTCTAAAGATGGGGCAAGGCATCAGGATATTTAACTTTCCTTGGACATTTCCAGTGTACAATCAGGACTGGAAGCGGAGAAAAACCTCACTTGGTAAAATCTGATTAATTGGCCCAGATGGGCTAGGCTGTGCTGTTAAGTCCTGTTGGAAGTGGAATCAGCGACCTCAACACGGGAACTTGTTTTTGAAGGCCTAGAGGCAGGATTCTAAAAACAAAAACAAAAATGACCCAGGGTAGAATGGTGTATATATATATATTGGTCATTTAGCAGAGACTCAACATTTCCTGAGTCCTTAAAGTGATGGAGCTCAATGAGAAGTCTTGGAGGACAAAACGGGCCACAGGCTGACAACAGACAACAAGAGAGAGAGAGAAAACCCCTCCGAATCAAGCCAACCTCAGCTTCTGCAGCTCGCTACCTCCAAGCTGGTGCCAGATGGTCCAGCCTTTCTTTTGTTTCCTTGTGTGCTGAGGCTTATTAACAGCCAGCTAACAAGTGATCTAAACACACACACACACACACACACACACACACACACACACACACACACACACACACTGACCTCCGTCCTGCTTCTCAGCACTCCCTCTTCACCTCTGCAAATGTCTGTCTTTACTTAGCCCTTCCCCTTCCCTATTTGAGAAGGAATACCGTGCCTCCTTCCCTAGATGACCCCATATTTGTGTTCTACCCAGTTCACCCAGTACCTTCTAGAAGTCTCCACATGAGCCTGGCTTCTTTCCGTTATCACCTACAGTCAGTCACCTCTCTCAGGCATCCTCAATTCCTTTCCCTTCCCGGGCTCTGTCTCTTCCGCAGATGCGTGTGTTCAGGTCTGTCTTCCCTCAGCTATTTTATCTTTCTATTTATCATCTTTTCTATCTTTCATCAACACACACACCTCCTTGTTCAGTCTGCTTGTCTTCACCACCGACTGAAATTATTCTTGGAAGGTCTCTGATGACCTAACTCAAATGTCTTTTGGGGACATCACCTGCCTGCTACCTCTCTGTGTCAGGTGTTTCTGATCCCCTCCCCCCTTCTCTGAAACATCGGTGACAGTGGCTAAGGGGACTGGTTGTTCCACTCACACTGCTTTTGGTTGAGGCTTGTGCAAACTACAGGCCGATGGGTGGTGGTGAATCAGCCACTGCAAACATCGGCTTCCTTCTCTATCCATCAACTTACATGAAGCAGAGTAGACCAGAACAGGGAATGAAACATAACATGTTGCATGTAAGAAGGATGAGTATAACCATGCAGCATACATGTCAGGGACACAACACAGGGGCAGTTGAGTTCCAAATTAGATTTTATTGCCTAGTAATGGCGTCACCATCTTGGTTTGTGCAAATACACTCTATGGGACCTCCCACTGGTGAATCTGTCTAGTGACATCTTACTCAGGACATGTCCCTACGGTCAGGCAATACAGGACTGTGCTGTTAAATGTATATTTTGGCAGTGAATCTTGAAAATTTTCTCTTTTAGTTTGACTGTGCTGCCATACTAGGAGGTCAAAAGGACTCTTTCTAGACCTCTGAACTAACATACTGTTCCAAAAGATCGAAGTCAAGTTATACATGGCGGCTCACATCTATAATCCCAGCACTTGGTGAATGGAAGCAAGGGGGATCAGGAGGGTAAGGTCATCCTTGGCTGACTAGCAAGTTAGAGGTCAGCCTGGGTCACATGTGGTCTCAAAATCACAAAATAGGGTGGGCGGGAGGGGGGAGAACAAGGGGATCCGTGGCTGATATGTAAAATTAAATTAAATTATAAAATAAAAAAGTCACAAAATAAATAAATAAAATAAAGGGAAGACTGTCTTCTGAAAATTGTGCCTTCTTCTAAATTCCCTATATGGCTAATGTTCCCTTAATTGCTCTGTGATCCCTCCCATTCTCGATGTCCGTCCTCCCTCTTCTGTCCACCAGCCATCCTAAAGCAGTTATCTAGAGGCCCAGTCTTTGGATCAGGCAGGCTACCTGCCTTTCTGCCTGCCTGCTTCCTTCCTGCCTGCCTGTCTGCCTGCCTGCCTATCTGCTTTCTGCCTGCTTTCTGCCTGCTTCCTGCCTGCCTTTCTGCCTGCCTGCTTCCTGCCTGCCTGCCTGCCTTCCCTTCTCCCTTCCCTCCTTCCTCTATCATTTGTCTTGTCCCACTGTAGTTCCAGACATTACTAATCTGACCCAGATAGTGCTTCTAGCTCCTTTTCTGGGTCTCTAGTTTCTTAAAGTCCCCAGGCTTCACTTAGGATCCATTTTGTCAATCACTAGCTGCTGTATGATGCCATGAATGTTGTTGGACATTTCAAAACTCAGTATCGTTGCCTGCAAAATAGAAATATCCTCACAAAGCTGTTCTCAGAACTGGAGATACGCAGAGAGATGGGAAGAATAGGTATATAAATAGATACATAAAGCTGGATAAAGGATCTACGAAGAGGCTGGAACGTGGATGTTAGCTTCCTGACTCCCAGTTCCTGAGACACTGCTATGGACTGGATGTGTGTGTGTGTCCTTTGCCAAATTCAGTCTTCAGTTGGTGGTATTACATCGGTGGGGGGGGGGTGCTGAGAGGGAGCTGGGCTTAGATGAGTTCTTGAGGGTGCAGCTCCTGTGATAGGGATGGAGGAGAGGAGGAGGAGGATGCAGCAGGAAGGCAGTCAGCTGAAAGCCAGGCAGAGAGGCCTTCCAGATCCCGACCACACTGGTACCCTGGCCTCAGAGTTCTCAGCCCTCAGAACTGTGAGAAAGAAATGACTGTGTCGAAGTCACTTAATTTATGCTCTTCTGTTAAAGCAGTCTGAACTAAAGCAGATACTTTGTTAAGAAAATTTCCATGGCTCCCTATTGTCAACTGAATAAGATGTCTCAGCTCTTGTCTTAGTCCATTATCTTAGTCCCTTAGTCTGGTGCCGTCTTTCATTTAAGCCTGCACTTTCCACTGGCCTCTGCTTTTTCAGTGAGACAATGTATCATTCCTGCGCTTTCCTGCCTCCTCAGTCACCTCTCTAGTTGTCACTAAGGAACAACCTCACAGGAGGTGATTGCAAGAGCCCGCCTACTGGTGGTGGCCCCATCAGGGACCTGGGGAACAGTCTGGTTTGGAAGGGAAATGGACTGTCACACGTGGTGATCACTTCCTGGAGCCCAGTGCAGACAAGACCCAGAGAAGAGAGCCTGTAGATGTTTCTGCAGGCGTGAGGGAAGAAACAGCCCACTCCTAATTCTCTTGAAGCAGTGGCTGGTTCTCAACCTCCCTAATGCTGCAGCCCTTTAATACAGTTCCTCATGTTGTGGTGACCCTCGCCCCAACCAAAAATTATTTCATTGCTACTTCATAACTGTAATTTTTTACTACCGTTATGAATCATAACGTAAATATCTGATTGGCAGGATATCTGATATGCAACCCCTGAGGGGTCGCAACCCATGGGTTGAGAACCACTGTCCTGAAGGGAAGTATGACTTCTCCACTACGACCCAAATTCATTTATATTTCCAGAGAGAATAAACTCCAGAGCCCCTCAGACACCCTGCCCCTTCCCTCGACTACATAGGGACCTCTTCCCGCTTCTCCACCATGCTCCTGGGCTTGTCACAAGTCACCCCCGGCAGCCTTACCAGTCCCTCTGAGGGTCTGTCCTCGTCCTGGCCCATCCATCAGCAGCAGAGATACCAAAGCGAAAGAGCATGGGGGCCCTTTTACACCAGAAAGGCCATTTCTCTTCGGAGACAGGGGGATGTAGTGTGAAAGGCTGCCCTCCCTGTGCCAGATGGGTGTCCTTGTGGGTTCCAGTTACATCCAAAGATGATCAGTCTTGGTTTTGTCATCTTTGGAGACATCGCAGGCACCTGTGGGTGAGTATGTAATTTTTTTTTTTTTTTTAGTCAGGTAACACACATACACACACATGCACACACACACACGCACGCACACACACACGAACGAACGATTCGATTCTTCTTGAACATTAGAAGATGAGAAGTAAATGGGCTTCCTTTCCCCTGAAGACAGCTGTGGGCTGATGCTGAGAAGTGGCTGTCCCTAAGACAAGCAGTTGGCTGCAGCCCTGTCCAGAATCTCCATGTATATAGTTGATATGGAAGGTCTCTGGCATTGCCATTCTGTGCTGGCTGATGAGTAGCTGTTGTCCGGAGCTCCATCATTCTAGCCCTTCAGTTCCTTCCTGGGGATGAACTCCATCAAGACCAACAACCAAAAGGTTAATGCATGCACTACAGGTGGTCTCTGGAACCTTCTTCCAGCCATGCAGCGACTGATTGATCGGTTGTCTGTTCAGGTCAAGTTGTTAAATACTTTGAATAACACCACTATGGTCATGCATTGAGGTCACCCCCCCTCCCCTGGGTTCACAGCTCTGTCACCTCTATTGAAAATGGGGTCCCCATACCGAAAGTTGAGTCCTGCTTGAACCCTCATAATACCAGCTTTTCTCCGTGTCTCTTTCACCTTTGATGCTAACAGAACACCCACTATGTCCTGCCCTTAGGATGCCCTTAGGATGCCCTGCTCTCTGTTCAGGCCCCTTGCACGCCCCAGCCGTGAACTGAGGTGGCCCCTCAGCCTAAACCCCTCAGCTACAAGCAGACACGAGGCAGGATACAGATGGCTGTCTTTTGCATGTGGGCAGTCAGAACAGAGACGACGCTCATGAGAGACCGTGGGTGTAATCAAACCCATGTCGTTTCTCAGACAATGGAAACAAACAGAAGCACCATCTCAGTCGGGGTGGAGCGCACCAGCGGGGAGCGGGCCCGCTGGAGAAGCCGCAAAATGGTATAAATTAATGAAAATGACTCCGGCTGAGCCTTACCGCCTGCCTCCTCCTCAGAATGGTTCTAGCAACTGTCTTCCTGGGGCTTTCACACCTGGGGGCCCCCGGCAGACAAAATGACTATCAGGGGAGAAAAGGAACGGGAAGGTAGAGGAAGTGACTGACACTGGGGAGCAGTACACACCTTGGACAGAAGCCAGAAACAATGAGTGTCTTGCCTGATCCCCGCACTGCCTGGGCTGTCCATGTCACCTTCAACAAGGTGTGTCACCTCTTAGGACCTCAGGGTGGATATTACTGAGTAGCTTAGGCTAATAGAGTATCCAAATTTGCGAGAGTCCCGTATTCTGCCCCGCCTCCCCCCCAAATACGTATCCGTATGTCCCCAAAGCACTGTTAATACTGTTGAAATTCTTCATCTCATCCTTTCTCCCTCCCCACCCCTTCTGCGAGCCGAGGGATGCTCAAAAGGCGTTGAGTGCTAAGGTTGGCTGCACATAGTAGCTGTGTGGGCAGACCCAGCTGAAATCACCGTCTCCCTCGGATTCCCGTGGGTCCACTGAGTCCACTATGCGACTCAAGCCTAGCAGTGTTCTTCCTCGACCTCCTCCAAGGACAGTCTAGGGGTGTGGGGGCTTCTAGAGGCAGAGCTGGAGAGAGCTGTAAGTTAACTCTTGGCAGAACAGAACTGCTACCACTTCCAAGTCATTCGGGGTTTATATTCACGTGTGGCCTTAAATCAAACTACAATCGGGTGGGAAAGTTTCCCCTCCAACTCATCCATAGGTGCCTTGTTTGGGCCAGGAGACCTAAGCAGGGCTGCAAGGTCCAGGCTGTCTCACAAGGCTGGCAGCAGCTTTGGAGGACTCTGCACTCTGGCCTTTTCCTGTTTCTTTTCTTCAGGGCCAGGATGGGTAGGAAAAAGAGAGAGAGGCCTCTGCCTGGAGATGGCTGGTTTCCCCACCCCTGTGACTTAGAGGGGCAGGGAGGAGCAGCCCAGCAGGGAAGGAGCTAGCTGCTGCTTCATTTAAGAAATTGTTTTTAAATCTCCCAGCAGGGGCCCCAAAAGATGGTGGAAATTAAGAATGTGACTCCCCTGGGGCTCTGTGGTTCGGTATTGCCCTGGCTGGGCCCTGGGTGATAATGGAGTCTCCTGGAGTGACTTGATGGGATCCTTAGTAATACTGTTTTATAGTTTAGAGACCCCAGTCAAACCCAGAACCCTAAGTCTGCCATGACCTCATAGTGGGCAAATCGATGATCATGTGAACAGACGGATGATGACCAAGAGGGTAGATGAGGAGTTTAAAAGGATCGTTGAACTACCAGGCTTCTCCTGTGAACACTACCTTCTCTCTTGCTGAAGGAAAACACTTCTCGGCTGAGCAGCTAAGAGAGAGAGAGAGAGAGAGAGAGAGAAGAGAGAGAGAGAGAGAGAGAGAGAAGCATGTTTCACAAAAGGAGGGGGAGGGCGGGTGGAGAGGAATGAGTGGATTTTGTGTTTTGACATATTTACTAAGAAATGTGGAAACTGCTTAGCACCTGCTAATTAGAGTCAGAGCAACCTGAATTCCCTGCGATGTGCAGATGCCAAGGGAGCCGGAGCCTGAAGGACGGGGTGGATTTTCTAAAGAGGATTATGGGCTTTTCCTGACTGGGGATGGAGGACCCTGGGAAGGAGAAAAGGGAAGACAGGCGCTGAGGGCTGGGAGAAGGGCAGAGTCCTTTCAGAGTGCAACCTGGATTTCTCCGAACCTTTTCTCCCACCAGAAACCAGGCGCTTCGTTCTCTCACTGATGCCCTGAACGAAGTGACTGCTGCTGGGGGCCTTTGGGAAGAACGCGTTTGGAGACCAGGTTATTGAGACCAGCTGTGATTGAAGACCTGCAGCACCGAGGACAAAGGGCTAGTCCAATGTCCTGCGGTCCCTTCTCTGTGCGTTGTCTCATTTCGAGACTCTTCCCCCATCTCCTTCCTTTCTTCGATCCAACCAGAAGACAGCCTCATGGTCCTGAGCATGGCTGGTGTCCCACTTTCCATTCCCGCCTCTTGTTATTAGGGAACATTTCTGGGCCTGGGAGATGCTAACGGCACTGGATTCATAGGGTCATTGTGAGGATGACATGTGATGACCCATCTAAAGACCGTGACCCTTGGTTAAGTGCTCAGCGACTCTTGGAAATCACCCTTGAGGATTCTCGAGTCCAAAAGCCCTGACGAGTATATCAGTACAGACAATCAATAGGTATGTGTCTAGCTGGGTCAGGGTGTGTTCCAGGAGGTTGTTAATACAGGGACCTAGTTACAAAGATGTTCATGGTTCTGTAAGTAAAAGCAGAAATGGGATACAACGCAAGAAGCTGACACCCTAAAGCTGGAGGGACAAGAGGAAGAAGCAAATGAATAGGGTCTGGGAATTCACACTTCCTGGTGAAAACTGAGATCTCCCAGTGGATGGGATACTATGGGTGCTGAAACCAAGGGGACAAGAGCCACTGCCGAAGCTGCTGCCCACAGTTGGAAGGTGTGGGCGGAGTTTTCCTGTCCTGACTGCCTGCTTCAAAATAAACACACAGAGGCTTGTATCAATTACAAATGTTCGGCCGTTAGCTCAGGCTTGTACTAGCTAACTCTTACATTTAAATTAACCCATTTCTATTAATCTATGTATTGCCACATGGCTTGTGGTTTTATCTGTCTCTAGCATGCCTTGCCTTGTGGGTGGCTGGCTGGCGTCTCTCCCTGACTCCACCCTCCTTTTTCCCATCATTCTCAGTTTGGCCTTCCTGCCTAACTTCTCGCCCACCACTCTCGACCTGTCAGCTTTTTATTAACCCACGAGAGTAATACATACTCACAGTGTGCGGAAGGATTGTTCCACAGCTGGAAGGAGCCTCTGCGATTGTCTCTAACCGCCGTCTTTCCATTTGGCAACCCCATGGAGGAACTATAGGTTGCAGGAGTCACTGTCCTGCTCTCTTCAGCAGAAAGAGTAAGACAGTGACAATCACACTCTTGCATAGACTACGTGTGCTCCTTTTGTGTTCTAAAGTTCATAAGAAAATGTGAGGAGAGGAAAACGAGGCTGGCAGGGCTGCTGGGAGGGTTGGAGGAGATAAGCCTGCAAAGCTCAAATCACAGATCTCCTGGTCCTCCGGGTGTGGGTTCCTGCTGTTCCTGCTTTCCTGTGCAACCCTGCCAATCCCTTCTCGGGAAATCTTCACTGACCTCACTGATCCGACACCGTGTGACACTGTTGGTTCTGATCCAGGAGCGGTCTCTTCCACTGGAGGGCATGCTCCTAGGGTTGCTTTTCTCCTCTTGGTATCCCTCCCTCCTTGAATGCTGGCCATACGATATTTAAGAAAACCCCCATATGGCAACCTGCAACATGTGACTGTTTGGAACAGTCTCCAGGAGATGCTGGTGTTTATGGGATATGGTTTCACTAACAGGATTTTAAAGGAGGGAAGGGAAGAGCAGGAAAGAGAAGGGAAGCTTAAGGATGATGAGAAGGATTAGCTAGTCCAGATCAGGAACTCAGGGCTGCCAGATCCTCTGGCTTCTAGAAAAGCTAATGGGCAATTAAAAATGTGTTCATTGTTGTTTGGAAAAAAAAAAAAAAAACCAGGACATACTCAATGTGGAAATTTTAGAAACACCAGGTAAATAAAAAGTATTCATAATGCCAATCCCCAAAATAACGGTAAATATTTTGGTGCCTATTCACACAGTCTTACACATATGGCATTTCTTCTTACTATAGAAGTGTCAGTCGGCTTCCCAGTCTGTTCCTTTTAACTTAATAACAATGTCTGGCATCATGTCTTCACAGCACTGATTCCAAAGCTCCACACCTGCACAGCTACCCTTTGACTCGCTGCATTCAGCAGCACCCTGTTGTTGAAAACTTAGTGCATGTTTGAGAATCCTATTCAGTAGACAATTCTGTCAAGAAATCCATGCAGCCTGATCTGTTTGCATACTGCATACTGTCCTTATTTCTTTATGATAATTTCTTCCTTCCTCCCTTTCTTTCTTTCTTTCTTTCTTTCTTTCTTTCTTTCTTTCTTTCTTTCTCTTCTTTTCTCCTCTCTCCTCTCTTCTTTCCTCTTTCCTCTCCTCCCTCCCTCCCTCCATTCCTTCTTTCCTTCCTTCCTTCGTTTTTGTTTTTCAAGGCAGGGTTTCTCTGTGTAGCCCCAGCTGTCCTGGAACTCACTCTGTAGACCAGGCTGGCCTCAAACTCACAGAGATCCGCCTGCCTCTGCCTCCCAAGTGCTGGGATTAAAGGTGTGCGCCACCACACCTGACTAGGATAATTTCTTACAAGTGGCTTGTGGGTCAGGGAACATGTATATCTTTACAGTTCAGGCTTAACAGGGATTACCAAATTGCTTTCCAGAAAGCTTTTAAAATTATCTGTGTGTGCTTTACTTGTGACAGCGGAAATGATTCTGCATAAACGTATCAACACTGAATTGATCTGAAACTATTTTCCAAAATTAACTTATCAAATGACCATAAAATAGTCAATGAGGAAAATAGATGAAAGAGATAAAACAGATGTTAGATGATTGATAGATAAATGATGTTAAATAGATAGAAGATAGGTAGACAGACAGAGGATAGGTGAGATATGATAGATTAATAGAAAGATAAATGATTGATAGATGATAGATAGTAGACAGATGATAGATAGATAGATGATAGATAGATAGATAGATAGATAGATGATAGATAGATAGATGATAGATAATAGATAGATAGATAGATAGATAGATAGATAGATGATAGATAGATAGATGATAGATAGATAGATGATAGATAGATAGATGATAGATAGATAGATAGATAGATAGATAGATAGATAGATAGATAGATGATAGATAGATAGATGATAGATAGATAGATGATAGATAGATAGATGATAGATAAATAGATGATAGATAGATAGATAGATAGATAGATAGATAGATAGATAGATGATAGATAGATAGATAGATAGATAGATGATAGATAGATAGATAGATAGATAGATAGATAGATAGATAGATAGATGATAGATATAAAACTGCTCTTTAATAACCAGTTAACAGAATAAGTACTTTAACAAATGCACTGACAAAATCAGAGCAATTTCTCCTGCGTAGGAAGACATTCGTGTGGTTTTTGGAAACTGCCATCCAGCTTGAATGGACCAGTTTTCATTTGGTTCTTATGGCAACAGTTCAAGGATTGCTCACTTTGTTGAAGTAATGGGGATGCGGGTGTGAGCATCTTCAACATCTAAAAAGTGAGTTTCCTCATTAGATTCTAGAACGATGTTATTTTAAACAGTACCATTCAGTGTTTACAGATTTCTCTTGGGTTTTTTTTTTTTTGTTTTTGCTTTTCGTTTTGTTTTGTTGTTTTGTTTGTTTGTTTGTTTTGTTTTGTTTTGTTTTTTTTGTTTTTTTCTGTGTATCATTTCCTGTCACCATACTGTTATGAGTCATCAGCTAATTTCGTAATGGCTCCTCAGTTTCTAACAGTATGGGGTGTGGGTGCTGCTGACCTTTTTGTTTTGTTTTGTTTTTGTTTTTTGTTCTTCTTTTAGCTGCTATTGTTTCTAAAGCAGGGTCCTATGGTAGCCTTGGCTAGCTTGCGACTCCCTAGTTTCAGGTTCACAGAGATTAGCTCCTCTGCCTCCCTGGTGCTGGGACAACAGGTTTGCACCACCCCACCCGGCCCTTTAGTATGTTTATTAACCCATTTGCTTGTATTCTGTCCTCAACAATACCACATTGATTACTGATGTCCACCCCGGGAGCTATTCATTAAGCCACGCCTTCTTATGTTCCCTTCCCACTGCTTTGACTGGTACCCTCTTTCATGTGGATGCTTCTCCAGGATCATGCCTCACTAGAATCCCAAACGCCAGGCTTTCCCCTTAGATGGGATTATATTATGTGATTTCTTTAGTATATGGTCAAATGTCTGGTCATTTTTCCCCATCGGATTCATGTTTAACATTCCCTTGCTAATTCCACAAGTGCACGTCAGCCTGGAGGGTTTCTTCTTTCTGAGAATCCCTGTTGGGGTACTCTCACATGGTTTCCTGGTTTCCTGTCTTTGGGTACTTGCACATGGTTTCCTGGTTTCCTGTCTTCTGTCATCTCCAGCATTCTTCCATCAGCTGCTCAACCAACAATGGCTTCAATTCTGAATTCCTGGAATCCCATGGATGCGGTTCTTTCTGCCTTTTTCTCACCTTAACTTATCACCTGAAGTTGATGATGAGTATACGAGGCCAATTAATGTTAGGCTCTGTGGTAGTTTGAATGCAATTGGCCCTATAAGCTCACAGGGAGTGTCACTATTAGGAGGTGTATGGCCTTGTTGGAGGAAGTGTGTCACTGTGGAGGTGGGCTTTGAGGTCTCATATATGCTCAAGCCACACACAGTGACACTCAGACCACTTCCTGTTGCCGGCATATCAAGATGTAGGACGCTCAGCTCTAGTATCATGTCTGCCTACACACTGCCATGTCCCCCCATGATAATGGACTAAATCTCTGAACTGTAAGCCCCCCATTAAATGTTTTCCTTTATCAGAGTTGCCGTGGCCATGGTGTCTCTTCACAGCAATAGAAACCCTAACTAAGACAGACTTCTTCCTCAATGCCCATACTTATAATGAATCCATGCCCAGCCCAGTGGTTCAGTTCTGCCCCGGGACCTTCCTTTTCATGTGTTGGCCAGTTCTAGCCCAAACTGTGAACTGCACAGATGTTATGCAAATCATTACCAGGTTGATCTTTTTTTTCTTTTTTCTTTCTTTTTTTTTGCGGGGGGGGGGATTTCAAGACAGGGTTTCTCTGTGTAGCTTTGGTGCCTGTCCTGGATCTCACTCTGTAGCCCAGGCTGGCCTCAAACTCATAGTGATCCACCTGGCTCTGCCTCCCGGGTGCTGGGATTAAAGGCGAACGCCACCACCGTCCATCCTTATTGTTGTTTTTACAGCACAGACACCATTCAGATTACCAGAACCAGCAGATAGCCGTCAGGACAGTGGGGGTCACCTCTCATGCTGTCTCCTAGCACCCCAGGGTGACAGTTCTTCCAGCTTCATGTATTTGATATGTTTCCTGACTTCTTCAACCATCTGACTACTGATTCTTCAACCGAATGACTTTCTGATTACTCAGGCTACTGTTTCGGGAACGTCCTTTGTCCTTGCCTCTCTGCTGACTGGATCAGTTTCCTCTCATGGCTGTACCAACCTGCTGTGAACAAAGCAGGGTTGAAGCCAGATGCTTATTTTCTGATAGTTCTGCAGATCCCAAGCCCGGTGTGGGCTGCGGGGGAACTAGAATCAAGACGTTGACACACTGAACTCCTTTCTGGAGGCATGGAGGTGGGAGGGCATTTATTCTTGGATCACTTGGGTTGTTGGCAGAACTCAGTTCCTTGTGAGAGAAGATATGGTCCCTGCTTCCTTGCTCTCTAGATGCTGAGGGCCATTCCATTTCCCAGCGGCCACCAGAGTCCCTGACTCCTGGATCTCCTTTTCCTTCTTCATGCCTACCAGCCCTGTCATTTCTCATACTAAGTGAGTCCCAAGTCTCTCCCTCTCTCTCCCCCTTCCTCCCTCCCTCCCTCCCAAGTGATGGGATTATAGTTGTGTGACACTGTGCCTTTTGACTCACTCTTCTGCCATTTTCCACTTTTAAGAATTTGTGAGATTAGATCCTGCCCACCTGGATAATCTAAATGATTTTATTTTCAGCTGGATGGTGGTGGTGGTGCATTCCTTTAATCCTAGCACTAGGGAGGCAGAGACAAGTGAATCTCTATGAGTTCAAGGCCAGCCTGGTTCTACAGAGCGAATTCCAGGATAGCCATGGCTACACAGAGAAACCCTGTCTCAAAAAACAAAACTAAAATTTTCTTATTTTCAGGTCAACCAGTTGGCTGCTTTATATCTCTTTTCTTATACATTCACAGGTTACATGGTTTGGGATATGGCCACATTTAAAGATCATATTCTGGGGTTGGGGATTTAGCTCAGTGGTAGAGCGCTTGCCTAGCAAGCACAAGGCCCTGGGTTCGGGCCTCAGCTCTGGAAAAAAAAAATCATATTCTATTCTGTCTATCAAGCCAGCATTAAGTATTGGCTCTAAGGGGAGGGAGATCACTTCTACAGGTCTATACAATGTCTTGATCTGAGGGGGTGATAAGAAAGCCCAACAGCTGCTTTCATGTTATGTTACAGAATTTCTCCCCCAAATCACAGGTGGGAGTGTTTGCAGCTGTGACTCCTTTCCGGGGATGTCAAAGGGATGTATCCCACAGCCAGGCATCCCTTCACGGGCTGTATCAGCTAAATATGGAAGGAAGGCTCCTGCCATGACCCTGAGGGAGAACAGGTGAGGAAAAGAACTTGGACAATCTTAAAGAAACTAGGTCAGAAGACATTATTTGAGAGCAGAGAGAAAACAAGTAAAGCAGGAGTAACCAAGGGACTGATATCATGATTCGTATGCCCAGCTAGTCCCCGGGCAGGTGTCCTGTGTGTGGACCGTCAGTAAAGACTGTCTGCAAACCAGTTTATACCAGTCATATGTGCCCGCATAGTTGCTTCAAACCATGGCATCTTTGATGGGTTTAATTTGCCCTGATCTGATGGGGTTACCTGGAAGCTCACTCTGGCTTTGTGTGTATTCTTTTAGTTACCGTTTGTGCTGAGCCTGCCTCCATAATGGTGCTGGCCTTTGGGCATCTCCTTTCATAACATGTACACTGCTGTCTCTGTGAGCTTCGTGGGCTCATTATATATTCTGAGTTTTCGTTTCTGTCACATATGTGTTTTACAAATGTCGCCTGTTCAGAAACTTGACCTTTCATCTAAATATTTGAATGATCTAAAGTCCTTAATTTTATGCACCCCAACCTGTGTGTGGTTAATGCTATTTTTATGCTATATGGAAAGTTTTACCCATCCCAAAGATCATAAAAATTCTTTTTTCCTTTATAGATTTTCTTTTCACATTTAATCAATCTAGAATTGATCATTGCGGATAGGGTGGGGGAGATTCACCCTTTTTTTTCCACATGAAATCATGAGTGTGATTTCATTAACGTTTTCCTCAGGAGACATGAACAAACGTCCATTTACCCCAAATAGAGCATTAATAACAAATCAAAGAAACCAGCCCAGCCAAGTCTAGTTTAATTGGGGTTACTTATAGGAGTGTGGGTGTGGGGTCAACTACAGGAACATGGTTCCATTATAGGGAAGAAGAGTCCCCCCTCTCTCCAGCAACTGATTATATCCCCTGCAGATTATATCCTCCTGTGGGCTTGTGGGCATCTTCGTAAGCCCCTGTGGCTCTGACTCATGGGCCCCGTGAATCCATGAAAGCCTTGTGAGCCCTCTCTCTCCTTCATGACAGAATGTTAGGGGGCCCAGTCTTGTGACAGTGGTCACGATCACTCTGATTTCAAAGCAGCAGCAAGCACGTCACACCCACGGGGCTTCACTCAGCACTGTGCAGTTGACATCACACTATTTATTCTTGCTGGCCTGCACTTTCACACTGGTCATGACCGAGTCCTCATGTGTCTGTCTGTGGACCTGCGTCTGGACACTGCTTGATTCTGGGAATCTCTCTGTCCACCCCAGTCCAGCTGTGTTAACTGTGTTAGCGTGGCTCTACGGTGTAGGTCTTGATCCGTGGCATTCCACACAGCTCACGTCTTCAAGACTGCATTGCTCACTCTCAGCCGCTGCTTTCCCTCATAGAACGGAGGCCAGTTTCCAAAGGAAAGGTGGAATTCTGATCATGATTGCCTTGAAATCCCAGATGCGCTGGGTGGAGGTGAGGGATGAGTATCTTATTAAATTTCTCTCACCAAAGTTTTGTCATTAAAATTTCTGATGCTTTTGTAAACAATTTTTTTTTAAACTTTTCCTCTGATCATATCAATTAATTTCCCTAGTGGCTTTAAACCTTTTTTTTAAAAAAATGCTAAAAATGGCTTTAAAATCATAATTTGTAGATTCTTTTTTTCCTATATACCCAACAGATTAGCTATAAAGGATATTTTGTCTCTTTTTAGTTTTGATGACACTCTATTGACATATCTCCAACTTCCAGGTGATGGTGAACATATCAGTGTCATTTCTGACCACAGGGCAGGTGAAATCTTTAATAATTTCTCAGGATCACTATTTTTTTAGGATTGTTTTATTTGTTCTTTAAGAGACATAGAAACTCTCTTTGGGTTCACTACACAATGTTTATCATAAGGATTAAATAGTTTTTTGTTGTTTTGTTTTTTGTTTTCTTCATCTATTGTGTGATCTTAGGAGCCTGGCAGTGGTGGTGCTTGCCTTTAATCCTAGCACTTGGGAGACAGAGGCAGGCCAGCCTGGTCTACAGAGCTAGTTCCAGTACAGCCAGGGCTACAAGAGAAACCCTGCCTCGGAAAAACAAAACAAAACAAAAACAGAGAGAGAGAGAGAGAGGAGAGAGAGAGAGAGAGAGAGAGAGAGATCATGTGACTTTTCTACTGTATTCTGTTTCTGACATGAACGAAGCTGATTGGTTTTCATTTGTTCATAACCTTCCTTCCACAAGAACTCACTTGGCCCTAAGTGCTGCTGATGTTATGTGTGACTGACTCAACTCACTGCATTGAGTTGTTGGCTGTGCTTAGGATTTTTGTGTCATGGAAGACAAGGGCCAGCCATTCTACTTTTGTTTAAAGTTCGTGTCGGGTCTAGCATCACAGAATGTAGTATTCCATTTGGTTTGGTTTTTTTTTTTTTTTTTTTCCAGTGTTCATAATATCAATGCCATTTGTTTCTCAAATATTTAGAGTAATTTAGTAGTGAAGCCCTGAGGTTTACAATTATCTTTCAAAATTGCAAGCAGAGATAACTGATTGTTTAGTGGATATAGAGACAGTCAGACTTTTTCTTCCTTTTATGGTGGTTGAGTAAGTTGTGCTTTTATTTTCTTAAGTTGTATTTACATGTTACCCACAAAAGCTAGAAGACATTGAATACCCTTGAGCGAGAGTTACAGGTGGTTGTGAGCTGCCCAATATGGGTGCTGGGGACAGAACTGGGGTCCTCTGGAGGAGCATTACCACTCCTAACTGCTGAGCCCTCTCTCCAGCCCTTATCAGTTAAAAAAAACTTCATTTATTTAATTATTAATTAATTATTTATTTACATAGAAAATTCATGCAGTGTTTCTGATCATGGTTTCTCCTCCCCCATCTCCTCCCAGATCCTTCCCATGTCCCCACCCATCCAACTCCACGCCTTCTTTCTTTTTAGAAAATAGGCAAATAAAAGAGCAAACCAGATTTTTTTTTAAAAAAGGCACAAGAAACACACACACACAAAAGCAAAACCCATAAAATTACAAAATCAAAACCATACTATATGAGCAAAGGACCAGTAAGATTTAAAAAAAAAAAAAAAAAAAAAAAGGCTCAAACAAACAAACAAAATCCATGAAAACACCATTGAGTTCATTTTGTGTTAGCCGTCTACTGCTGGTCATGGTGTCTGCCCCCAAGTGTGGTTAATACATCCAGTGAGACTCCATAGGAGAAAACTGATTTTCCCTTTGTAAGCAATTGTCAGTTGGAGATAGCCTCTTGGTTAGGGATGGGAGCTCATGCTCACTTCCCTCTCTCAGGGCTGGGCTCCCTTCTGGCTGGAACCTGTATATGATGCCACAGCATCTGGGAGTTCATGTTCGCATCTGTCCTGTCGTGTCTGGAAGATACTGTTTCCTTGACCCTTTTCTCTTTCTATCTTGATGAGTCTTGCTAGAGATATATCTGTTTCATTTAACATTTGTTTGTTTGTTCACTCACTGTGTAGCCTGGGCTAGCCTGGAACATGCTATTTAGCCTTTCTAGCCTCAAAACTCATGATCCACCTGCCTCTGCCCTGAACCCCAGTGAGGGGATTATAGGTATGTACGTCCACACGCAGCTCTCTCTTTCTTTGTTTTTTCAAGAAAACAGTTTTTGGCTGTGCTGTTTTTTCCTTCTGAGCATTTGTTTTCCATTTCATTCATTTCCATTCTCACTTATTTCCATTCATTCATTCATTTCCATTCTCATTCATTCCATTTCCATTCATTCATTTCTTATTTTTAGGACTCTCTTCTCTCTACTTTGGGTTTAGTTCGCCATTCTTCTTAATTATTCAGATGAATATCTAGAATTTTGGCTTTCAGCCTTTCTTCTTTCTTATGTGAATGTAAACAGAAGTAAAATTTATTGCAGCCATGTCTTTGATATGTCTTATTTTTATTTCTAATGAGTGAAATTTCCATTTTATTTCTTCTTTGACAAAGGATCATTCAGGGGCTTGTGTGTGTCATTTTCTGTTACTATAACAAAACACTTGAGATAATTGATTTAAAAACAAGGAAAGGTTTGCACTGGCTCAGGATTTCCATTTGTGGGCATTGGACCCTGTTGCTTTTGGGCCGTGGCATTGTCTTGTTCTTCTAGGGACCACCATTGCTTCCTAGGGTCTAATATATAACCTGGTATCTTTCCCATTTCTGAGATGATGGGGGTCCTTAGGTTGTAAGAGTCTGCCACCTTTGTCATAATGGATTTTAATGCCGCAAATCTTTAAAACCCGTCACTGTTACCGTCTTCTGCAGTCAATACTGCATCTGCCCACGCATCTGCTCTGACTCACCCCTTATTCCTTCACAAACACGTGGTGAGAGATGAGCAGGGGCTCTAATGACCCCATAGGATGGGATGTAGCAGGAGGCATAGTGAAACAGATCCACAAGGTGTGAGCCTGCTGTCTGCGTGGGTCACTGGGAGTGCTGAAGCCTTGGCTTTCTCCCCTCCTGAAGTCAGGATTGTGTGTTTGCTTGCCTGGCCTGTTGTGCAGGTATCCTCAACATTAAAGGAGACAGAAGCAGACAGAGACTCTGCAAACACTAAAGCAGGGATTTCAAACCCCGCATGGGCTGGGTTTAGGCAGTCAAGTATTCTTTGGGCTTACAGAACCCTTCCTTGTTTAAACCAAGCCACTGTTTAGAAATCTTATTATCTCTACCTTTCTCCTTGGGGGAAAGAAAATAACCTGAAACTCTGACAACTGCAGACGTGGCTTCTCCCCAGTTGTGGACCTGGGTAGGAGCCCTCCCCGGTCCCCATCAAGAACTTGGTATTTGGAAGGGATGATGTCAATGTGCACGGATCTCAGCGCCTACACATCTGCATTCCTGGTGCCAAGCTTCCTTTGCTGTCTCGTTATCTGAGCTGTGGCCCTGGTAACACACTGCCTCCACGTTAGTTGTTACTACTCATTTAAAGCCGGGGACACATGGGGACAGGGCTTTCTAGTGTTCAGGGTTGCTAAGCGCTGAGACAGGTGACTGAGGGAGGTTGTAGAAACACTTTCCCTGGGGACCTAAAAATAAAACAGATCCATCCCCAGTCTCTCCAGGATGCAGAGAAGGGAGGGCAAGCTGACTGCACCACATTGCTTCTAGGTTTTAAGTCTGTCTGGGGATGGGGAGGAGCTGTTTTAGAGTCTGTCTGCCGGAGGGAGGTAGAAATATAATCATAGATAGATTACATATCATAACATAATCCAGCATTTGGAAAACAAAAAATGTCTCATAATCCAGGCAACAGAAAACATGAGGACTTTATAAAAACAGGCATGGCTTAGTGAAACGTATTGAACTTCAAACCTGTGACTATCACTGTATGTAAATTATATCTCAATTTGTTGAGAGAGGGTCTTACTATGTAGCCCAGGCTGGCCTCAAACTTGTGGTTCTTCTGTCTCCCAAGTGCCAAGGTTACAGGTGTACATCACCATGTCAGCTATGTCTGAATTCTTTTTTATATCTAAAAAAATTTATGCCAAAGTATACATAAAAACTAAGGAGGAGGCAGGGGATAAATTCTGAGGGTAGGCTGTGCCAGTCACTAAGTAGACCACTGGACATTGCTTACAATAGTAGATCCTCACAATATCTTATAAGGTAGGTATAATTATTACTCTAATCTTTCAGGTGTTGAAACTGAAATTCAGGTGGTAAAATCCATAGCAGTTTTCACAGTTGGGAGAGCCACACCTTACAGTCCAGATGGAGTGATTCACCCAGGGACTCTCTCCGTCTGCTCTGTGAGCTAATCATTTGGATGGTTAGGAAAACTGAGAAAATGTACCGCTGTATGCTTGAAGAGGGAAAGATGACGCCGTTGTACCTTACTGTGGTGTCTGCTGAGACATCTACTGAAGACCTCACTTCTTCATTCAGTACTAGAAACATTCATTCACAAACTCCAGCAGCTCCAGGCGTCGGCCCGCTGTTGTTAGAGCAGGATCATCAGCCTGTGTGAGAGAGAAAGAGAGAGAGGCCTTTTGTGAGTCACTGGCCTCTCCTTCCCAAGAGACGCTATGGTTCCTCAGGCCTTTGTAGTCACTGGTTCTGGTCTAGGATAGGGTATTTCATGACAAGATGTTTCCGTCCTCACAAAACACACTCTGACCCACCCAACCAGGTCTGTGGATCTTCAGACTAGTTCTAAGACTCCTTATAAATGTTGACACCTCTCTCACAGGAAAAATGAGCGTGGATATACATGCGAACTAACATTACAATTTCAGGAGGGTGTGAGTTCTCCTAATGATTACTGAACTACCCAGCATATATGAACAGGAAGGTGGCTCCCTAGACAGGAGTTGTTGAGTTTGAAGAGCTAGTTGTTGGAGGAGGAGAAATCTAGCCTGTGCTTTCATCCTCAGCCTTCCTGGCTCAAGGATTGAATTGTTAAGACTATATGCAAATGTAGCATATGGGATTGTGACCGTCCTGCCTGATTAACATTGTCACCAAGCGGTCCAGAAGACTGACATATCAGAAGATAAAATCCAGTGTCTCTGTGCTGGTTTTGTGTCACCAATTAGTTGCCTTGTCTCTTTTCTCTTGGCAGTGAATAAAGCTTTCAATGTTTCCAGGGTTGGCTTGAAAGCTAAAAGCTGCAGGACCCACGTCTTGCGTCCACCTCATCGCTACACACTAGGATGCCGCCAGTGTCTACTGTGGCAAGATGAGAGGGATTCTGAACAGTCTTCCTCTTGTCTTCGAACACTCAGTTCCTAGTCATCACTTAGACCTTCACTTCAGTACCACGCCCTCAAGGACACACCAAGGACCTTTAGATGTCCTTATAGCACCTCGTTTTTTCTTTTGCTGGGGACTTCCCATCACTGCATGTAATATCAATTTTACATAAAATCCATCTATGTCCACATCTCAAATATCTGTCTGTCTGTCTACCTATCTATCTCAAAAAAACCATAAACTTCCTGAGAGTAGGAAGCATTCTTTCATTTTCCATGCATCCCTGTTGTCTGGCACAAAGTTGGTGTTTAATTAAATGTTTGTTTGAATGAGTGGATAGAAGAGAGGTGATGAGTCCTGGTTGCAGGAAGCCTCGGAGTTGTATCTGGAAAGCTAATACCCGCCGACGGATAGTAGGAAGCCTGTATCCTCGGCTACACGACCTCATCTCACCATGGGTTGTGTCTTATAACTCTGGCGTTTCAGGGCAGTTATCTTCATACCTACCTTACTTCATGGGAATTTATTGAAACCTTAAGTAGTTACTATTCTGCATCACATAGTAGTTCCAAATGGGTATGGAATCATAAACCTGGATTGCCTACTGGTTAGCTCTGTTACTGCTTTTTTTCTTTTGGTGAGACAGTGTCTCATTATGTAGTCCAGGCTGGCCTCAAATATGAGATCTTGCTCTGGCTTCCTGAGTGCTAGGATTCCAGATGTATGCCATGATGCCTGGGTGACTCTGTGATTTTGGGAAAATGGTATAATCACTCTGATCTTCAGTTACTTGATTCTATAAAATGAAGGTCAATTAAATCTTCTTATAGGATTAAATAAAATAATCTGTGTGAAATCAGAAAGCCTGTTCATAGCAGTTGCTTAATCAGTAAGCATTTTATTATTATCTAAATTGAATTCTTATGAAAGAGGAGGAGAATTAACCATCCTTAAGAATAGTTCCCCAAAGAGTTAATATAAAACACTTTTCTTTTTGGTTTCCCAGAAAGTCTGCCAATAAGGTGCCTTCAGAGTCGATACACTCTGCAGATTTGTTTAACATCAAATCCTTTGTGCTCCCTGAATATGGTTTTGGGTCTTAGAGTGATGTGGCAGTGAACAAGGATGTCCCCCCATAAGCTCATATGTTTGAATACTTAGTCCCCACTTGGTGGAACTGTTTGGGAAGGATTAGGAGGCGTGGCCTTGTTGGAGGAGGAGTGTCACAGAGGGTGAGCTTTGAGGTTTCAAAAGCCTCCTGCTATCTCCAGTGCACTCTCTGCCTCTTGCCTGAAGATGAAGATGCAAGCTCTGAACTGTGGCTGCTGCCATGCCTTTGCCCTACCATCGTAGACCTTTACCCTCTGGAATAGACGCCGAGTTAATTAAACGCTTTCCTTTTATAAGTTGCCTTGATCACGGTGTTTTATCACAGCCACAGAAAAGTCACTAAGACAAATGGCTCCAGGTCTCTAGCAGCTTTTACAGCCTCCTTTCAACACCACCTCGCACACTGGGGAAATGAGCAGACTTTTGTCAGAGACTGACTGATGGTGGTGGCTTTTAAACGCATAGAAGGTTCCAGACCAGAGAAGCATGTCGGCACAGGCTGGCGTAAGAAGCATGTGTTTCCACATCGCTATGGCATGGTGCTTGTCAGGTTAGGTCAAGTAGCTGAGGGTGATAGCTGCAATAAGTGAGTCTGGGAGGGGGGTGGTGTCTCTCAGCGCCCGAGGAAGGAAGCAATGTGGTGGACTGAGCCTTAAATTCCAGTATCAAGTTGTGGTGATTTGACTGAGAATGGCCCCCTAGGCTCATATATTTGAATGCCTGGTCTACAGTTGGTGGAACTGTTTGAGAAGGATTAGGAGGCGTGGCCTTTTCGGAGGAGGTGTGTCACGGGGAGTAGGCTTTGAAGTTTCAAAAGCCCATGCCTTTCCCAGTTAGCTCTCTCTCTCTCTCTCTTCTCTTCTCTCTTCTCTTCTCTCTCTCTCTCTCTCTCTCTCTCTCTCTCTCTCTCTCTAACTGTCAGATCAGATGTAAGCCCTCAGCTACTGTCACAGGACCATGCTTCACTGCCTGCTGCCATGCTCTGTACTGTGATGGTCACGGGCTCTAATGCTCTGGAACCACGATGAACTGCTTTCTTTTATACATTGCCTTGGTCATGGTGTTTCATCATGGCATTAGAAAAGTAACCAAGACGCAAGTGGAAGCCTCCTGCTCCAATCCTGTTTCTCCCATCACCCACTCTTAGCAGAAAGTCTGGTTTCTTCCACTGGTCTTTTCAGCATAAACCCTGGTATCCTGAAGTCACTCACACCGAGACTTCCTGTGCTCCTCGAGAGGTTAACAGAAGGCCGAAAGCCTCATTGCTCAGAATCATAGCGTTTCTCAAGTCATCAGATTCTCTGTAGAGCATGGATAACTTGAAAAGAGCCAAACTCTGAGGCCGAGGTAAAGAAGCTAGGATGATACCTCCTCGTTCCAGCTACAGCTTAGGCCATTTTTCATCCTTTCGCCCCAGAAAGAACACGTAACGCATCTCAACAGTCTCATTTCACTGCCCCCAAAGCAGCTACCAACACCGCACTTGCTTCAGGTACAACTCCAAGCTCTTGGAGAATAGAAACACCACCCTGACCTGTGGACAGTCGGTTTCCTTTAAAGAAAATATGTTTTATATTCTAGAAGCATTCCAACAACAAATTCATTAAAAAAAAAAAGAAAAGAAAAGAAAAGAAAAGAAACCAATTGCACAACCCCACTTCCCTAATGCAAACAACTTTCATTTTCATGTGATCCTCTTCGACCATCTTTGTTGGGAAAAGCCCCTAAAGAAGCCTTTTTTTTTTTTTAATGATTTTTTGTTGTTGTTGTCACATCATGAAAGTTTGGAGAAGAAAATCTCCCAAACCTGAAGTGCTTCCCATCAGTTAGCATGAAGTTTCTTTCATGACCAAAGGCAATGAGAGACAATCTCGTGGTGTCTCTGCCTCTCATTTCCTGCCTTCTCCTCACCCATGGCAGCCGATCCTGCTCCTGGGGGCCTGTGAATGTGCACCCCGCTGTCAGGAGCAGGAAGCTCCCCCCAACAGTCACCACCCATTCCTGTCTCTGCTCAAATTTTCTCCTTAGAGAGGCTTTCTTTGATTACCTTTTAGTATCTTCCATTGATCTCTATCTGAATTTAATTATCTTCATAGAACCTATAACCCCACACACACACATACTGCCCCAGCCCCTAGAGCAGTAGCTGGCCCAAGAGAGAGGCTCATCTGCCAGCTGAATGATGTGTCTGCCTGTTTCAGCAGAGATGGTGGGGAACCGGCTGCCTCCAGTTAGGAGAGGGGATTTAATGACCAATGGGGAAATTGGATTTGATGTTTCAGAGTCCAGTTTCTCTGCTGTACTTCCCCAATAACACATGATAAATCAACAACAACAGCAAAAAATCCCAATTTCCCCAGAAAGCCTCTATACAAATAAGAAAATATGAGGCTAGGGAGATCATTGTGTTGGTAAAGGGTTTGCCATGCATGCCCAGGATCCTGAGTTGGGATCCCCAGCACTCATGTTAAAAGCTATGTACGGCAGTACGTGTCTACAGTCCCAGTGCCAGTGAGGCAGAGGCAGGTGGATCCCTGGAACTTGCTGGATAGCTGGCCTAGTCAAATTGGTGAGCTCTAGGTTCAGTAAGAGACTGTCTCCAAAAAATATATATATATGTGTATATATAATATATATGTATATAATATATATACATATATATAGTAGAGGGACTATGAAGACGGCTCAGGATTAAGGGTGCTCACTGCTCTTGCAGAGGACTCAGACTTGGTTCCCAGCATCCATGTCAAGCGATTCACAATTGCCTTCATTTCCAGGGAATCTGATGCCCTCTAGTCTCTGAGGGCACTTGTACACATATGATACATAAACTCACACAGGCATGCACACATAAATAAAATGAACACATAAATTTAAAACATATGGTAGAAAGTAAGAAGAGGAGATATCAGATGTCAGTCTCTGGCCTCTACATGCACATATACATATGTGTTTGTGTCCCTGTGCACACGTACGTACACACATGCATCATACGCAGAAACACACACACACACACACACACACATACACACACACACACTAACATTGTCAAACAATTAATTCTCTGTAAGGTAGTTGTCCAGCTAACATATCAATGTATCACCAGAGGGCAAGTCTTCTATAAGAACATTAATTAGAGGATATGGCTTAGTATGTGATATGGTTTGATTATCGTTTGTCCTTTGAAATTCACGATGGAGTTTGATCTTCACTGTGAAGCTTAAGCTGATTGTTTAAAGAGGGAGCCTTGGGAGATGAGTTGGGTTGGGATATGGCAAGTTGGATAGAACTCTAGGGATTGGATCCCAGTGGCTTTATAAGAAGTCGGCATGGGGGTGGGGTGGCTGCCTGTTGCCTCAAGATGCCCTGTGCTACCTTGGGACTCCGCCAGAAAGGAGGCCATCAGCAAATAATGGCTCCTCCGACTTTTACCTCCAGAACTCTGAACCAAGAGAAATCTCTCTCCTTTACAAAGTAGCGGTCCTCAGATGTTTCACCACAGTAACGAAAGCGCTGAGGGACTCAGGGAGGCACCCACAGCAGGCTGGTTCTGACAGACTCCGGAGTCCTCCCCGGCTGCCCTGTAGTCCGGAAGCTCTCCTCTCTCCCCCCTCTCCTTCCACCCAGGCAAAGGTCCTCTGCTTAGATTCCTCTAATATGGCCAGGCTCTTAAACACGCCCATTCTCTACCCTTAGGGTAGGATTCTGAAATAAGATGCCCAGACCACCTGCTTCCAAGTCACACTGGGCACTTCATTTTCCGTGCTTCCTCGGCATCCCTCATCTGCAGCCTGGGAGTTTCTGGGGTGGGGCAGGGGGCGCCGCGCCTTTGAGAGACCATCTGCCTCCAGTTCTGTGTGCTCATCTTGGCGGCTTGCCTCCCCCCCGCCCCCCCCCCCCCCCATTATGTGTTCGGACCCAACTACCTCTCCCACCCCAGGAGAGTGGTCACCTTTCCTTCACAGACGTTTCCTTTTTCTGCCGCAAACACTATTCCTAGAAATAAATCCCCCTGACACTCCCGTTGTCTGAGAACTGCCTCGGTCCCCGCCCCACTTCCTGCCCCCCAAGGTTTTGTGATCTTTGGCTCCCCCCCCCCCCCTCTCTCTCCCTGGAGGATGGGTGGAAGGTGGGGCTTCCGTCATCCTAAGGAATTGAGCAGGCTGACACCCACCACGGGGAACACAATTAAGAATGTTCACAGCAGGAAGGCTGCTCTCCGGGAAGCACAGAGAGCTGTCAGGACAAGTGACCTTTCTAATCACGCCTGACATTTCACAGCCTTGAAGGCGGAAGAGCTGCCCTTATTCCGGAGGCGTGATGTCGCTCTGTGTCACCCCAGACACCTGCGTCTGAGGCTGCGGTGACTTGACCTCCAGCCGCGCAATGAACCAGAGCATGCAAAGGGCTTTGTTTCCCCCCGGGGAAAGAGAATACGCTGAGCCAGAGACTTAGGTGGATGGCAACCGCGTCTCAACCTGGGACAGAGAGGTGCTGGAGAAGAATATTCCTTCCCCGGAGTAATACCCTGCTCTCAAGGGTTCAGAAGGCCAGGCTGATCAAACAACGCCCCTGGGGAGGAAACCAAAGAGGATTACCTGCCAGCCCCAAAGTGCTGGCTGCTGTGACTCATGTTTGACCCATCTCAGAATGAAAACAGCTTTGACTTATTTTCATATATATATTTTATACATATATGTAATTTTATACATATATACATACACATATATATTTATACATACATATATATTCTGGAAAAAACACAGAACGTATATAAAATATAAAATATAAAGAAGTAAAATTACATTTAATCTTATCAGCCAGATAACCATTGTTAATATTTTGAGGACAGCTGTTGAGAGTGGTAGTGTAAGTCTGTAATCCCTGCGGGGGCCAAGGTAGCTCTCAGGTTTAAGGCCAGCCTGGACTCCTGAGCAACACTGTGTCTCAAACAAAAAGCAAGAAAGAAGAGAAAGACTGTTTTGAGGAATACACACACACACACACACACACACACACACACACACACACACACACACACGATATTTTTTAGAAGAATTTTTTATGTGCACAAATGATTTGCCTGCGGGTATGTAAGAGTTCTACATAGATGTCTGGTGCCCACAGCGGCCAGAAGAAGGTGTGAAATCCCACCCCCCATCTTAAGTGACAGAGAGTTATCAGCTGCCACGTGGGTGCTGGGAATTGAATCTGGCTCCTCTACAAGAGCAAATGGTTCAACTCTCCAGCCTTTGAGTGGGTATTTCTGTGTGTCAGAATTTAAAAGGTTTCCTGTGTTTATTGGCCATTTGAGTTGTTTGTCTTGTGAATTCTCCTGACCTTCAATCCCCTTTTGGGAATGCCAAAACTTTCTGAAATTTAGTTTTAAGTAGTTTCTGTATAGTAATGAGAACTATTCATTATTATTATTATTGTTATTAAAACATTTTATCAATAATATTATTTACTATTAATAATATTGATACTATTTATCAATAATTAATAACTGTTATTGTTAGAAAAAATTACATTTTTTCCTCCTTAGTTTACCAGTACCTTCATTTTCATGGGGGTTCAACCATGAAGACATTAAAACCTTCTGATGTTATTTATCTGAATAGCATAAGGTTTTAGCTTAAGAAAAAAGAATCACGTTTATAAATGCCTTCTTCACTCTGTGACACTCTGTCTTTTTGTTCAGTATTTGCTTCTCCAGCTAGACTGTAAACTGTATGGAGGGCAGGAAGAAATCTTGACTGTGTTTTCTTCTTGTGTGTTGTCCTTCTCTCAACTCCCGGGCTCTTTTGGCCACTCTTCCTGCTGTCTGCGATGGTCTTTGCTCCTTCTCATCTCACGAGTCGATGGCATCTCTGCAGAGAACTCTTTCCTGGTTAGCCTCTAGGGAAGCTTCCACCAAGCCCGATCTTCTCTCTTCCGGCACTCTCGTTTCCTCTGTGACCTTTGTTTTAAGAAGAAGCATGGTCTAGTTCGTCTGTTCAATATTTGCTTCCCCAGCTAGACTATAAACTCCACGGAGGGCAGAAGTCATGGCTATTTTGCATTCTAAGCGCCTAAACTAACATCTGGCATACGGCATAAACACAAAAGGAATTTGTTAAAGGTCATTGAATGTTAAGTCCGTCTAAAATTTATTTTGGTATAAGGTATGCACTAAAGATTTGGCTTAAATTTTTTTCCAGATGGTATCTTGTGATCACAGGGCACAGCAACAAAGCAGACCAGCCTTCTGCTAATCCTCACTTCATTTGACCCCCAAGAAATGAAATCCAGGATGCAGGAGGGGGATGGAGTTATTGGACCTCGCTCCCTCCAGCCCCAGCACTTCCTGTCTTGGCAATGACTTTCCCTCCTCCGTTATTGTCTTAGCCTACGCGCTTCCCCGCGGGCTTATTTCGGGGCTTAGCCTAGAGAGGATCCTTAATTAATGATATTTACTTGCTGATTCAAGTCACGGATGGGGGGGGGGGGAATCCGAGGCTCTCTGGTGTGTTTCATCACAGTAGCCTCCGGAAACCCCGAGGAACCTCTTCTCTCCCCACCACGCTGCAACACTAGATTGTTCTGGGAGCTGCAGCAGCCTGGTTTCAGTTCTCACAGTTGTGAACGTGGCGACAGACCCGGGAGGTGGTCAGAGGCAAAAGGGGGAAGATGGCCGTGCCCACACATTGTGAGATTTGGAAGTTTCAGGAGCCATATCGTGTCCCATCCATTTACTCCTTCAAAGCTCACCCGTGGGGCTCATGAGGTGGCTCAGTAGATAAGGGTGCCTACTCCCAAACCTGACCACCTGAGTTCTGTCTCCAGAAATAGTGTAAAGGTGGAAGAAGAGAACCATGTCCACAAAGTTGCCCTCTGACCTCCACACACGTTTTGTGGCACATACCCCCCCCTCCACTTCCTGCACACACACAGTAATAAAATAAAACTTACCTGTGAGATAGCTCCAGCAGCTTTACAATCAAGCCTCAGGAGGTGATAGCTTTAAAATTTTATTATCAGTAAGTTCCTTTCCCAATTTATTAAAATGCTAACACTGGATATAAAAGAGCCTGTTTCTCACCATTTAAAACTTTTTTGTTTTGTTTTGGTTTGTTTTGGTTTTTCGAGACAGGGTTTCTCTGTGTAGCCCTGGCTGTCCTGGAACTCACTCTATAGACCAGGCTGGCCTTGAACTCAGAGATCAGCCTGCCTCTGCCTCCCAAGTGCTGGGATTAAAGGCATGGACCACCGCCACTTGGTCCATTTAAAACTTTTAATGAACTCCTAGTACTCAAAGAAGTCCAACTAACTATTAATACTAATCCTTTTTAAGGAGAAAAAAAATCAAATATCATTTACCTTGAAACAAGGACCTCACAGAGAAGATTCAATTGTACACTTAAAACTTATTAAATATGGAGGCCAAAGAGACCGACCGCTCAGTGGGTGGGATGCTTGCTGCCAAGCCTGATGGCCCGAGTTCGATCCTCAGAGCACACAACAGGAGAAGGAGAGAACTGACTACTAAAAAGTTGTCCTCTGACCCCTACTTGCAAGCTGTGGTTTCTGTTCCCATACTCACGTATGAAATTAATAAGTAAAATTGTACCGCTATTTAACACTTTACCTTTAATCCTTCTAAAACCATTTAGAGTGGCTTCCTTCGTAGCAGTTGTTTTGTTTTCATTTATCTGTGGTAGAGGCAGAGAGGGCATATCCTTGCTAACCAGCAGCCATCAGGCAAAGCGCACTTACTCTTCTTCAATGCTGAGTGAGAGGTCAACTCCTCCACACCCGAGTTTTTTTGGGACAGTGCCTCAAGTAGTCCAACCTAACTTCAAACCCACCATGTAGACGAGGATGGTCCTGGTCTTGTCCTCCCGCCTCCTCCTCCAGATATCAACTTCCTTGTTCTTTATAATTGTATAATTCACATTGGAGGAGAGTTGTAGCATTAGGGTAGACATCGGGAAATGTTGATTGAGCAGTCGTAGAAATCATTTCCCTAAAAATGAACATGAACACTAGATGGGAATGATGACAGAGTAACGTGTTTTATTTCAGTGAACTTTTTGCACATGGAAAACTTTGTTTAAATTCCACTTTGGGAATTTGCTTTTGTCTTATCTCGGGAAACAAAGTCTCTTGCAGACACTAGTAATTTCAAGATGACAGAGGATCAAAGGATGCTTCCATTGGTTTAAATAACAGCCAAACATTCTTCACGTAGGGGCCTAGGATGTGACTGTTGTTAATACGGAGTCTTCAGTGATAGAAACATTATTCAACTAAAGATATAAAAATTTTCACCCAACTTATTAAACCCAAGAACATCCAATTTTGTAAATAATGAAAAGATACAACTTAACTCATCAAGCAATTCTGGGTGCCCCTAATCCATCCATTATAAAATAAGAATCTAAAATGATGCTGAATGGAAGGTTGCAAAACAAGCGTTTCACAGTCTGGGTGGGAGAATAAAGAAATACATGTCTAGACTAGGATTTCCCAGGAACCTTCCAAATGCTCATACCCCAGGGACTCAGTCTTCCTTCTGCAGATCTCAACTGGAAACGCTTACCTTACGGTTCTTTGGTAATGTGTTAAAAGGTGACAAACCCAAGTGTCGATAACAGGATGTGACTTTAAAGTTTAGGATTCTAGCCAAGGTGGGCGATCTGCAGCAATGCCTCCGTGGGTCATTTCACTACAAAGAATATTCTCCCAAATCTCAAAAGGATCCGGACTTTGACTCCAGTTTTTATTTTTAAATATTTCATAAGAAAAAAGATCATGAAAGAAATATCCAAGTGTTAACACTGCTTATCTCTAGTTAGTAGGGATATATGTAAAAAGTTACAGTTACAATTTTCACCGACCAGAAATCAAAGGTGAGGGACTTTCCTTGTGTGCTCCGTCATTGTCCACCGATTTACAATGCAAGCCTTTCAGTCCAACCAATCAGATTCATTTGTTCCTTCTGTGGTTAGGAACAGCCGTAATGTTTCTAAAGAACCAAAGAGGCATCACGAGTCTTTCTATGGTTTAGGGAGGAGGTTGGTCAGCCATTGGAAAGTTCTCAGCTCCCCTAGGGCTTGGGCAGCTGAATCTTATTTCAGCCTGCAGGTACAATGGAGTCTGAAGTCAAAATGGCAGTCCTCAGGCCAAGGTGCTTTTGCCTGCTCCCTTCATTCCCCGCTTGGCTTGTGACTAACGAGATGAATTTTGGTGTAGGGGTGCAAATAAGGGGTTGTACTGTACCCTTAGAATCATGAGCTTGGTTAAGAACACTGGCTGTTCTTACAGAGGTCCTGAGTTCAATTCCCAGCACTTACATTGTGGCTCATAACCATCTGTAATGAGATCTGGCTCCCTCTTCTGGCCTGCAGGGATGCGTGCAGGCAGAACACTGTATACATAATAAATAAATAGATCTTAAAAAGAAAAGAAAAGAAAAGAATCATGAGCTTAACAGCGCCTATACAATCTTGAACAAAGTGTGCAATGGCATTGATAACATGGGGGGAGGGGCAAACAGTAGAACAAGGAAGAGCAGGGTTAGGAGACCTATCAGACTTGTGATGAGGGTTCTCAACCAGGGGGACCAGTGAACAAGTGATTCGTATCAGTTGGAACTTTTTCCTCTTCCCTAGTGAGGAGATTTTCTTTAACTTTTCTTGGGGTCTTTCTATAACACCTGAAGGGTTGGCATAAATGCAACATGCTTCTCCCAGGGTCATGCATAAACCTCCTTCCTTAAAGAAAAGTAGGTCCAGACCACGGTGGTTTTGCAAGACCATTTCAGCCAGTGTGTGAACTTGATTTTCTAGGGAAGAGATGGAGGGATGGAGGTGGGAAATATCTCTGTCAGTTTGCTCACCTAGGAGCCCTCAGCTGTGGTCCCCAGTGATTAAGGCTGCTTTCCCAAGGGCTGCTGACCCAGCAATCCCTGCTCCTATCAGGAGAGGGACAAGGATAGGAGTTGCATAGTAAGCCTGTAATCCCCATATGTGTTCTCCTTGCCTCCCCTCCATAGTATAGCACTTGAGGCACAATATGAACCAATCACAAAGTTCAGGCTTGTCTTTTTCAGTGAAATGTCCTAGGGAGAGGCAGGTTGTCAAGCCAAAGGTACAGGCAAACCCAGCTGAGGTAAGAGCCACCAGGAGGGTATTTTGGTTTAGGGCAGCTTATTCATAAACTGTAGGTTGATAATAGTTTGGGGCCAGCCAAGAGGGGGTTAAAACCAACAGATAGAAAAAAAAAAAAAAAAAAAGAACAAGACAGGGATCAGTCTGGCATCAGTCTTATCTTTAGTGGGTTGCACTGGTCCTGTTAAACTGTCCATCTCCTAGCATCAGTGTTGGGTCTTTTGTCAGGAACAGGTTTCAGGTGGGTGTGATGTATCCAGGAACAAATGTCGTTGACTTTGACAGTAGGAGGAGTAGTCAGAATCACAAAGTGAGGACCTTTCCAGTGGGGACCGAGAGTCTCCTTTTGATGATGTTTCATCCAGGCTAGGTCTTCCAGTTGGTGGTCATGAGGTTTAACAGGTGGCAGATCGTATAGTGGCAGAGCAATGGGAACAGTCCATCACGAGTCCTTTGTAACCCCTGCATTGACTGGAGTAAGGCAAAATTAGATACCTCAGAAATTAAATAAGACCTAAGTTTTGGGCAGATTGGAGGGGGCCTCCCAAACATTATTTAGTGGGGTTAGGCCCTCCATGTAACAGGTATTTCTGACCTGGAGGCAAAGGGAAGGCATGCCATCTGGTTATCACCAGTCTCCAGGATTAATTTAATTAAGATATTTATTTCTCCTTATCCTACTTTTGGACTATCCCAGAATGATTGACATATAAACAACAGATTGCCCCCAAAAAGGAATTTGCCTTTGACCTAGTACTTTTAGCCTGTTAAGGGGAGAGGGACAATGTACTCTCTTCTGTAACTGCTTACAACTGAAATTGGGGCATCAGTTGTCAGGGCCCAGGAAGGCTGAAAGGCTGGGTAAAGGCTGGGCAAAGGCTGGGCATTTATCAGAAACATCTGATTAGCTGATCCAGGTGAAGGGGCAGGAGCAATAACATGGGTTGGACTGATTCACATCAGCTTTCAGCAAGTCCAGAGCTCAGCAGTTTGCAGTCCATCGCAGATGTCTGTTAAATATGCTGAGACAAATATAGACTAAGGGCAGGAGTTAAAATTTAGGAGCTTAGAAGAAAACCTTGTATTTTTTGGAACTTTTACTTATCTGGAGTCCTTTTGACCTGTGACAGGTAGATTCAAGCCTTATGACCTTTTTGACTCCCTGAAGCTTACATGAACTTTTAGTTTACCAAAGGAGATAGAGTTCTAGGCATATTAGCATTTTCATTGTACTGAAATCCACATTGCAGAAAAAGAGCAGTCAACAAATATCTGTGAAACAGCTGGGACAGACTCACACCTTGGAGATGTAGCAAAAGCTGTGGCTTTGGGTTGGCCTGATGAAATGCACCTTTCAGTTTACACTTAGAAGATAACCAAAGGATTTAAAATCTTGAGCTTATGACTGAATAGTGAGTAGCCAGTGCTCTGTATTATCCGAACTTCATTTTTTTAATGTTAAAACTCTGAACCTCTAGAATCTCAGTAAAACAATATACTTTCAGTGAAGTTTGCAAGCCATACAAGGGTGCATAAAATTACTGTCTAAGACCAACTGTTCTGTCAAGCTTTCATGTTTCCTTGATGACTAAGGAAACATACAGAGAAATATAACCAGAAAAACCTAGGATGCATGCTTCTCAAGGTAGCTAGACTAAGCCAATCCCATGATTCTCTGCAAATTTCTTTTCTATTGTACTTAATAGCATCTGAAATTTTATATATGAACTAATATGATTATTATTATCTTTTCTCCCAATATCATTAGAAAGTATACTTTACCAGAGACAAGAGTGATTATTATTGACAACAATCATGGCAAGGTGTGTTCCTCTAGTGAAAAGTTCCATCTGAAACTGGCTTATTCTTTAATGTGAAGCTTGTGAACAAAGCAAACCTGTCTGCCTTTTCTTAACAATAGATTTAACTAACTAGTGAACTGACTAATGAACCAACAAGGTGGCTGTAGCCTCGAGAGAAGAAGCTGATTGTCCGTTATTGCCCAGCTGAGAAAGCTACAGTTCTCTTAGCTGTCAACGTCAGAGATCTGACATTGGTCTGAGCCAAATTTGTTTTCAGTTATTTGTTTTAGGCTATACTTTGAAAACATGTAAGAGGCTAGATACAAATTTTCCTGTACTTGATTACATTAGTACTTAGTATGACTCATATAAGTGTAGTTTGGAACATCTCAAGGCTTAAGCGTCTTTAACAGTTTACAATAAGTTAGTCTTAAAAATGATAATTTCTGAATTGAAGCTCTTTCGGTATCAAAATAAGACTTTTGGCTTATAAACATAGTCCACAAAGGGACTTGGAACTTTCCTGATCCTTACATAGTGTACCATTACAGAATATAATAGTTTTGGGTTTTTTTTGTTTTTATTTCTTATTTTTTTTTTTTTTTTTTTTTTGGTTTTTCGAGACAGGGTTTCTCTGTGAAACTTTGCGCCTTTCCTGGAACTCACGTGGTAGCCCAGGCTGACCTCGAACTCACAGAGATCCGCCTGGCTCTGCCTCCCGAGTGCTGGGATTAAAGGCGTATGCCACCACTGCCCGGCTTAATAGTTTACCAGAATATCTATAGCTTAACAATGCTAACAAAAACAAGGAAGTTAGACATATATCTTTAAACCACTTTTTCTAAGCTTAAATAAACCTTAGCCAGGCAGTGGTAGCACATGCCTTTAATCCCAGCACTAGGGAGGCAGAGTGTGATCTCTGTGAGTTCGAGGCCAGCCTGGTCTACAGAGTGAGATCCAGGACAGGCTCCAAAGCTACACAGAGAAACCCTGTCTCAAAAAACCAAACCAAACAAATATATATATATATATATATATATATATATATATATATATATATATAAAGGAAAATAAACCGTAAGGAGAAACATTTTCTAAGACAATAGTTTTTTCATCTTTTTGATGGGGGGGGGTATGGTGCATTGTTATGCAAATGTCCGACATGCAGGCAACCCTGGACTGCTCCTGTAAAAAGGTCTTTAGAGCCCAAAGGTTGAGAAACTGCTGCAAGTTCTTTGCCAGACTGTTTAAGATCACTGTCTTACTACCTCATAAGATAGAAACAGCTCAGTTTCTGTTGCTTAGCAGCTGTGACCCTGACTTTAGTTGGCCAGTGACTACATCGGGTGTTTGGGATCCCAGTGTAGTCTTGAGCCTTTCTCAGGGTGAGCCTTTAAGCATAAGAACCATGTTTTGAGGTGACATATTTCCCTTGGCAGAAACAGTTAGTCAGAAGCGGAACTGAAGAGGTTAAAAAGCAAGGTTAGCACATTTGAGCATTTGCCCAGAACCACAGACATTGATGGATTAGGTCTTTGTTTTAAGATTATACACGTAGCCTTCTGATTATCATTAACCTGTGTTAAAGTTATAAGTTAACTCTTTTTGCTACAGGTTTTTAACCATACCTAGTAATGTGTAAGCCAGTGCTTTCTTAGCTGTTCTGATCTTGTTCTTTCTGATCTCCAGTTTTATTATTTTTTATTTCCCGAGACAGAGTTTCTCTGTGTAGTTTTGGTGCCTGTCCTGGATCTCACTCTGTAGACCAGGCTGGCCTCGAACCCACAGAGATCCGCCTGGCTCTGCCTCCCGAGTGCTGGGATTAAAGGCGTGGGCCACCACCACTGGCCCTGACCTCCACTTTTTTAACCCAGACATAAAGACTTTGAAAGCAAGTCTGGGTCTGAAAAAGCGTGGGCCATCATTCAACTCCAGAGTCAGCACTTTAATAAAGCAGAAGAGCATAAAACCATTTTAATATTGCTCGTCCCCAATTGACATTTGAATCCCTCTCACATTAGTTCCAATGGCCAGAACTCCTAGAGATAAATTCTGAGCCCCCGGTGGCTGGCTGCAACAGTAACAGCTGAGCTGTAATTTCAAAGGGGGTGAGGGGCAGGGAATTCAGTTCCCAAGGTGTTGTAATGGGAGGGGCTCCCTACTTCCCTGCCGGAGACTGTGGGTCTTTAAGCTACCCACTGATCCCAAATCACAGGCTCCAGCCTCGGCTTAAGGGAGCCAAGGTGTAGTCCTCCAAGAACAGCAATTTTTTTTGTAAAGGTTTTGAAGCATTATAGTATGAGATCTAGGGGCATGAGAAGATGAGATCGTTTGCCCCATAATCTCAAAGTATAAAACAAGACAGAGACCCACACAGAAAAGCATCATCGAAAAACAGAGCTGGCAGTTGTAAAGAGACACTGGATGCAGACCACTGAGATGAAAACGGATGCATAAGACAGATGAGACAGGAAGACAAGCGGGCAGGAGGGACAAATAAGACGGACAAAACCTCGGCCAATCAAGACACCGTCCCGGTCTCATGGCCTGGGACCCAGATCCGAGCTGGGGAATCCTCGTGATCCTGTCCCATGTGGGTCACTGATTCTTGGATACTGCCCCACCTGGGACAGATCCGGGTCTGGGACCCCCTGGGACAAGAGAGGCGTGCCTTCTCTTCCCAGACTCAAGGAGGCTTCAGGACAAGGAGTTGGGAGCCTTTTCCCCCCTCCTGACAGTCCCAGGGGCAGAAGTGGGGATTATAAGCACAAAAATGATAAACATTTGTTGCCAAGTTACAGTTACAATTTTCACCGACCAGAAATCAAAGGTGAGGGACTTTCCTTGTGTGTTCCGTCATTGTCCACCGATTTACAATGCAAGCCTTTCAGTCCAACCAATCAGAGTCATTTGTTCCTTCCGTGGTTAGGAACAGTCGTAATGTTTCTAAAGAACCAAAGAGGCATCACGACTCTTTCTAAGGTTTAGGGAGGAGGTTGGTCAGCCATTGGAAAGTTCTCAGCTCCCCTAGGGCTTGGGCAGCTGAATCTCATTTCAGCCTGCAGGTACAATGGAGTCTGAAGTCAAAATGGCAGTCCTCAGGCCAAGGTGCTTTTGCCTGCTCCCGTCACTGCAGCTGACTAAATTACACTTGTCTTGTTAATTTTTTTTCAAGTTCTTTACAATCACATATGATTTTTTTTTTTTTTTAAAGGAATAGATAAAGAACTACAGGCAGTAACTAAGGCATGCCAAGAGAGGGAGAATTAGTTGTCCTGGGCACGAGCCCCTTAATAGGTTATCCAGCTCCAAGTGGTCATCCTGAAATCACATCCATATACGGAAACACTAAATGGACATGGCACGTTTTATTTATGTGTTTCTACATTTCTACATGTATGTAACAATAAAGAAAAAGAAGCCATGAATTTGAGAGGGAGTGGAGGGACATGGGAGTGGCGGCAGGGAGGAAAGGGGAGGTGGGAACTGATGGAATTATATTTTAATTTTAGAAATACGCCTGAAAATAAAAACAACAGTGAAAACCTAATTTCCTGCTCATCTCCCATATCCTACCTTAGTAATGTTAACATAATCATGGGCTATAGCGAGTCTTTCTCTGTCCTGTCAGCCAGCTTCCAAATAATGATTTGGAAACTCCTTATTAATTATGAAAGCTCAGCCTATCACTTAGGCTTATTCTAACTAGTTCTTATAACTTAAATGAACCCATTATATCAGTCTACGTTCTATCGTGTACCGCCTACTCTGCTTCCTTCCTGTCTTCTTGAGTCTGTCTCGCGTGCCTAGATTTCTCCTCCTGCCTCCTCTCTCTGCCCAGAAGTCCCGACTATATCTCCTGCCTAGCTATTGGTCATTCCACTTTTTATTAAACCAGTCACAGCAATACACCTTCACACAGTGGACAAGTATCCCACAACAGTGGATCACAGTCACTAAAATCCAGAAATGTTTCTGTGACTCTCATGTCAGCCAAATGCCTGCCATGTGCAAGGTGAAGCCCTTAGGGAGATGCACGTCCAGAGACGTATAAAGGGAGGTTCGTGTTGAATAGACTCAAAACCAATGACGTGGGGAAATCTAAAATCCATATTTAAGCTCTGGAAGCCAGACTGGCTGCCTTGAAGCAGAGCAAACCCGCTCTGTGTTGTCCTAGAAGACAGGAGCAAAGGCTGAGGATAACAGAGAGCACAGATTTCTGTCCAGAATAAGAATCAGCTGCCTAGTGACTGGCAACTTCCCTCAGTGAAAGAGGGACACCCATGCCTGGGGCCAAAGCTAGATAAGCACTCGGTGGCAAGGCTAAGAGACACCATTTCATCACAGTGATCGGGTGGGTAAGTGCCTCCCTTCTCAGCAGACCCATCATTTATCTATCATAAAATGGAGAGTCCTGGACATGCCACTCTCCTGTCCCCGTCTCCCAGCCTCCTCTTCTGTTTTCAAGAAGGGACCAATGCCATTTGACATAGGTGATACTTGTTTGTGGCAGAGACAAGATGGGCTAATCCCCTGGGGTTAGGAAACAGTTACAGCAGTTGGTGCTTTGTTGGTGGCAAGTGACAGAAAACCAACAGAAACTATGTCACGCAAACCAGAAAGGAATTGGCCAACACTCGGGGGAGCCAAAGGGAACCAACTGTGTACTGCATGGGAGGAACCAAGGGCGGTGTTTCTATTTCCAGCCCTTGGTCTGTGGAGCAGAGTTTGGCTACAGGAGAAATCAGGCCTGTTGGTGTGGAAACAAGATGGTCTCTGACAGCCTGGAGTTTATGTCGCACTTCTGACTCATTACCTTCAGCCCTGATTGAGAGGGTTCTGCCCATCCAACTTAGGAAATGGCCTTGAGAAGACCAGCTTCTAGATTTTGGTCATGTGACCCTTTCCTAACTCAATCAATGTATCCCAGGAACAGGGGTCCTTGTATTAGTTAAGGTTCTTTCTGTGTACACACTCAGGACCAGGATGTCCTGGGACAGATTTGCCTTCTGTGGACACCACGTGGGTTGAGCCAGCTATGGAAAGGATGTGTCTATATGCACTGTAAAGAGAGCTTTTCATTGTTAAAAACATTTAGAAAAAAGAGATGCAACCACGATCGTAGAAATGCATTTCGTGTCCACATCACGTGGTAATCCCGCCTCTTTTCTATCCTGAAATCCTCCTGTTGGAGTTTCTGCCCATGGTGTTCCGTTCTGTCTTCAAGATAGATTTCAATCAAAACCTCTTCCTCGGCAGACACACTGTGAGGGTTAATTAGGTTTTCCAGAAACCGTCTGTAGAGTGCCATGGGATCTTCAGGACCAGATGCTGTATGAAGAAAGCTATCATTAGAGGCAACTCTTCATTTTTATGCTTATGAGGAGTGGGGGTGGGGTGGGGATCAAAGGTCAAGGAAAAGGAAATCTACCAATGACTCCAAACATCATTTTGACCGTGACAAGCATTCTCTTCCCCTTCCCATTGTTCGTAGCTGCCATCCACAAGGAGCAAACATGAAATCCATGAATGGGTTTGCATCTCCACACCCTTCTCAGAGAGGAAGGCTAAACTTGGGGCCTCGGAGCCAGGAGTAGCTAAATGGGCTGTGAGCTCAACCAGGATCGGCACCCTGGTGGATTAGCAGCTGGCTGTGTTGAAAGGCTTTCCTTTTTTAGCTCAGGTTAACGAGCTATGAATGATACATAACTGTCTGGGCAGTGTGAGATCGTCACAGTCTAGGCTTCTCTGTCAGCCTGAAAGATGCCTTTCTGGGGACTGTCAGAGACCAATGCTGGGAAGCCTAGTGAGTGCGAGAGAGGCACATCTCAAGGTTCAGGAAGTAAAGCACAAGCAGGCGCACAGGCCATCCCTTAGGCATGATGGGGCACAGAGCAGGGGGCTCTTCTGTGCCATCTGCTCACGTAGGTCACGTGCATCCATCAGCAGCATTCACGGTGACTCAGGAAATAAGTTTCTACAACTGGTCTGGCAAGGCCGGAAGTCCAGGCTGAAACTGTGTGTGCCCAACTTAAAAATAATTTTTAAAATATTCCCCCAACTTTTAATTTTAAAGGCATTCAGAACATTAAAATTCATCATTATATTGTACGATGGTGTTTTACCTTATTGCATGGTATGATGGTACACATTTGTAATCCTCCACCCTCCACCTCCCCATCCCCACAACATTGGGACAGTGGAAACGAATGGATCTCTGGTCAGCCAGCCATGCCTCATCAGTCAGTTTCAGGCCAGTGTGACTATTTATTTTAAAAAACGGGGCAGGGGGTGAGGTGACTAGCATTTGAGAAATGACGTTGGAGGTTGACCTCTGGTTTGCGTACCTGCACACACACGCATATACACACTGCGATGGTTTGAAAAAAAAATGGCCTCCATGGACTCAGGGAGTGGCACTATTAGGAGGTGTGGCCTTGGTGGAGCAGGTGTGGCTTTGTCGGAGGAAGTGTGTCACTGAGGGTGGGATCTGAGGTCTCAGATGGTCAAGCCAGGCCCCATGGGGCATTCTCTTCCTGCTGCCTACCAGTCTGCATGTAGAACTCTGGGCTCCTTCTCCAGCACCATGTCTGCCTGTGAGCTGCTGTGCTTCCTCCCTATGATGATAACAGACTAAACCTCTGAACCTGTGAGCCAGGCCCAGTTAAATACTTTCCTTTATAAAAGTTGCCATGGTCAGGGGGTCTCTTCACAGAAACAACAGAAACTCTAACTAAGACACACACATCAAAAAAAATGAAAAAGGTAAAATCTACAACATGCTTTTGTGTTTTGACATGGAAGTAAGAAGAAAGACACGTTACACACAGCTTGAACTCCCCCTTCTTAATCCAGCCCGAAACAAAGGCTGATCTTATACAACTGGATGTGAGTAGAGCAGGTTCTCTAGGAATCCCTTTCTCCAGAGGATTGAACCCTCACGTGACAAGGAGAGCATTGTATTCTGAAACTTCAAGATGAATACAATAAAAAGTAATGGAGCAGAAAAGTAAAAAAAATTTTTAAAAAAAAACATTCAAAGGCAGAACAGTTGGTTGGATGACCTTCATTTTGATACATGCTACTCTCTCTGTCCCCTCTTCCAATGTATGTACCTATGTATGTGTGCACATGGATACACATATATGTCTATATATCTGCAATGACATATATGTTTCCCTGAGCCACTTGAGAAAAAAATTATACACTTTATGGCATTTTACCTTTAAATACTTCTCCCCGGTCCTCTGGAGAACAAGCATGTGAGGCTGGTGAGATGGTTTAGCGGGTAAGGACACTTGCTGCAAAGTTTGGTGACCTGAGTTCCATCCCATTATAATCAATGCTAAAAACGAATATAAAATCTCTATAGTCGATGATTTGATTATCTCCATAATGTCCTCTAAGCTGATTTTCTTCCTCCCGTCTCTTCCACTGCCTTTTCTCTCTCCCTCTCCACCTTCGTCCAGCCCTCAGGATGTTGGGAGGTGTTGTTTGGGAGGCAACAGTTCAATTGGGCTGTGTGTGTTCATTCCGTCATGGTCCCATCTAAGTTAAATGAATGAATTCTTCGCTGTGTGACCTTGAAAGAGTCACTGGATGAGGCAGTGCCTCATTTAGCCATAATGTTACATATCTCCCGAGGTGGCTGTGACAAGCGACAGCTGTAATAACTGGAGTTCTCAGCATGGGGACAGGCAAAAATCAGCACTGGGAAATTGCTTGTTTTGCCGTTAGCTTTATAATTGTTGGTGCCATCCAGAGCCTGAGGGACCTTGATCCCAAACAGGCTCATCTTCCCGGAAATTTCCACACTCCCTAACTGCAGTCTCCTCCCCGGCAAGCCAGGGATCATCCCTAAATATCTGCCAGGGTGGTGAGGAGATTCAAATCAGAACAACCGTGATCCATGGCACAGTACAAACTGCAACGTTATGATTTCCCAAGCCTGCATCCTTTACATTATTCTCTGTGACAAAAAAATTCAAAGTGAGACAAAAATGAAATCAGCACCCACCCAAAACAACAACAACAAAAACCTCATTTCAACTGTGTTTAACTAGTGTAGTCGTTTTCAGACTTTAATTACCTTATTTTCAAGTGAAAGTCATAGAACCTCCAAATACTAAATTAAAATAGAGGCACCCAGAATGAAGTTTAGGGTCAGGCCTCCCCTCTAGGGGCCCAATAGAAGAGGACACAGAAAATGTAAGAGCTGGGGGGGATGGAGGATGCCAAGAAAACAAGACCCTCCTAATCATCATGAGCAGAGCTCCTATGAACTCACAGAGACTGAAGCAGCAAGCACAGGGCCCGCACAGGTCTGCACCAGGTCCTCTGTGCTTAGATTATGGCGTCCAGTTTAGTGTTTATGGAATTCCTGAGTGTGTAAAGGAGTGGGCCTCTGATTCTTGTGCCTTTTCTTGGGTCCTTTTCCTTCTGTTTTTTTGCCTTGTCCAACTTCAATTTGTTTTTTTATTGTTTTTGTTTTATCTTCGTATATTTTAAAAAATGAATGAATGAAAAAAAATGAATGAAGGAAGGAACAAATGAATGAATGAATGAATGAATGAATGAATGAAAACCTAGCCACTAGGGTAAAGGTTAACAACTAAACTGTCACTTATACCTGCTGAGAAATGAATAATCAGTTTTCTCCAATAGAGTGACACTGGGTATATCAACCACTCCAGGACAGGCCTCAAGTTCAGGAGTAGTTGACCAACATATAATGGACTCCAGAGTTTCTTTGTGTGTGCTTTTATTTGGCTACAGTTTGGTGGGTTTTGTTTTGTTTTGTTTTGTTTCTTTTTGGGTGTGGATTTATTTTGTTTTCTTGGTTTTGTTGGGGGTTGTTGTTGTATTGGGGTTTTGTTTATTTTTTGAGAAAGAACCTAAAGTTAGGTGGGTAGGGAAGGAGAGGGGATCTGGAAGGACTTGTGGGAGGGGAAGAATATGACCAAAATACATTTCAATTTAAAATTGCTTTAAATAATATAACACACACACACACACACACACACACACACACACACACACACACACATCACCCCTGAAGGCTTTCAGGGCAGACCCCACGTGCTGTGGTGGTAAAGCCTCCCCTCGGCACCTTCTCGGAGCTAAACCATCATTTATATCACTTATTTTGTGCTTCTCCTTCCTGGCCCATTTCTGATGAGAAGCGATAATAACTGTAAACCCCAACGATAGCTTGCTCAGTTCATTATTAATCATTATTAATTGCCTATGAAGATCTTTCCTGGAAACAATATTAAATGACTTACACAGCAAGGCTGACTTGCCAGGTCACATAATGAGACAAACAAAGGTTGTCTTTGGCAGAGCAGTTCCTGCTGAGAGCCCTCATACCTGGATGGCACACATCCCAAGCAGAGGCTGAGTATTCCTGAAAGCCCTCCACCAACACACACCCTGCCCCAATTGGCAAGCATCCAGCTTTACTCTTGGCCGGCAGGCGGGCAGGGCTTTATCTAACAATTCTATGTAAAGCAGTAGAAAATAAGGAGAACCCAGTTCCTACGGTGTGCCAGGTGGGTCGCCTGCCTCTCCCTAACAGTCACACTTACACCAACAGGCTGAAGAAAATCCCTATTTAGGAGGTAACTTCTTCAAGGTCTGCCAGCCTCAGCCAAGGGGGATTCCGAGCAAGATCTTTTTAGGTTCTGAAGACTACCCGTGCTCAAATGAGCTTCCAATGCCTCCACTCATGCTACCTGGCACCCATGGATCATTGCCATAGTCATGTGCTGTGGTCTTGCCAATAATCTTGTGACCCAGAGCACTAGTAATATCAGCCAGAGCTTCTAGGTTACCGTATGTCTAGTGCCATCCCAACTACTGGCATTACATTAACGCCTGTAGTATTGACCATGACCATGTAATATAAGCGCTGTTCCTATGACTGCTAGGGATGAAGAAGAACAGAGAAGTTCAGTGGCACAGACAGAAGAAATGCTGTATAGCCTATCATTGGCAGCGCTGGGACCTGAACCCAGGGAATCCAGCTCTAAGATTAGGCTCTTACTGATGGCTAAAGCTAAGTGAGGATTAGCTACTAGCTCTGGTTTACAGACAAGGGGGACTAAAAGGTTCAGAGGGTAGGTGACCTGCCAGGATCACATGGTATTCATTATAAGAAAACATACTAGAGGGATAAGGTCACTAAATTGTCTGGACAAGAAGCCAAAAATTGGTCTACAAATAATAGTCTTGTTCTACTGGTTGGATGAGGCATGGTGGATGGTTGAATTCTGGAAGCAAATCTAAGGGTAAAATTAAGAAACACTGATGAACTAAAGGCACAGACATACTGTGGGGGAGGGGGTATATTTATGTGTGCATATATTCATGGAGGTACACATATGGAGGTCAGAGGTCAACACTGGGTATCTTCCTCAACCATTTTTTACTTATTCTTTTGAGACTGGGTCTCTCCCTAAACCTGGGGCTCACTGATTTGGCTAGAATGGCTCGCCAGTGAGCTCCAGGGATCTTCCTGTATCCACTCCCCAGCTCTGGAGTTACAGTTTGACACTGCCATGGTTGGCTTTTTATGTGAGTACTGGGGATCCGAACTCGGGTCCTCGAGTTTGAATGGCGAGTCACCCACAGCCCCAGACACATTTGATGCAGGTAATAAACTTCTAGGATTAGGAGAGAGAAGGGAAAATCCTGGTGGGGCTCCTTAGAGGCCTGTAACCCCAGCTTTAGATCAACCCGAAAGTCCCAACTGTCAAGTGTTAGAATTTCCAAATGTAAGAGCTGGGCCATACTTGGAACACAATAAGTTTCATTGAAAGGTTGGTGTGTAAGATGCCGGGGCGTTCCTAAAGGGAGAGAGACAGCTGGCCAAGAGGATGGGTTCAGAGAGGTTCAGCACTTTCATCCGCAGTGAGGGCAGCCTTGGCTCCTTTCTCTAGGTATCATCTCTCTCTACACCCCAGCAAGCCTTCCTGTTTCTGTCAACAGTGAAGTTGAGTTAGTTATATAATCCTGGTCCTTGGGAAGCTAAGGGAGGAAGAAAGCAAATTGGATGCCAGTCTAAGCTACTTAGTAAGTTCCAGACCAGCCTGTGCTAGCCACATAGCAAGATCCCGTTTCAAACAACAACAAAATAGTAGCGGGCACTACACAAGGATGTTGGAGTTCTACATCAGTGATGGTGTCCACATGACTTCTGCATACAACAACCAGAGTCCACTCACAGCCATGTTCTGCTAAGTCTCCAACGAAGGCATAGCCGGATGGTAACAGGCCAAACCTGAGTCAGGCTGGAGTCAGGCAAGAAGAGCAAATGTAATTCTTGAGGCCGAAAGGGAAAATCAACAGGAGGAACCTGACCAGTCCCAAGAGTCAAGTTGGAGTCAGAAGTATGTATGCAATGGTAAGTCCAGTAGATAACTGGGGACAGACAAGAAAAGCCATGACAGCTGGAAGGTACTCCAGAGTAGCCAAGACCTGGTGGCTTTGCCATTGGCCAGACAGAATATTTGGAGAAGATAAGGCCTTGGCCCAGAGTTTCTGTCTGGGAGAGGGAAGGGACTTGTCTACTTTTACAATGGAGTAACAGACCTTTGACTCTAGCTCTAGGTAGACTCTTCTAAGTTGCCATGACCCACACTCTAAACTTTAAACCAAGCACTGTTTCAAGTAGCAAGTTGCGTGCCTGCTGTAAATATGGGACAAAGAAGCCTTGCTATGAGCAAAGTCTTTTGGCTCTCATGGTTTCTGGGGTTCACATGGACACTCACAGTTGAGGTACTGTGTAACCGAAGGGTCTCATTCTCATAGCCTACAAGGGCACAGCACTGCCTGGACTTGCGTTGTGCATAACCCACACGGATATGTGTGCAGGTCCTGTATGGATAATAAAGCACTGTGTGGCCCGAGGTCCGGTCTTAGCCTTTCTTTAGCATCTTCAACACTGTTCTCTCTCACTGTCTGCTCCAGCTACACTGGCCTTCTCTCAACCCCCTGTCGCCCGAGATAGATTAGAGATGCCTCTGTCTTCGAGAGAGAGGTCCATGTTCCCTCTTCTTGAATGTAGTGGAGCGCCATGACTACATGAGCAGTAGAGCGCAGTACAAATGATGCTGTGATGATTTCTTGGCTCACATTCTCTGAGCACGGTCCTTAGGAGCCTTGAGTCACCACCTAGGGTATGCAGCTCCTGTGAGTACCATGGGACAGCCAGGTAAGGGCCAAAGCCTCAGCTGAGCCCAGCCCTCCTGCCATCCTTATCAAGACCCCAGGTGTATGAACTAAGCCAGCTTGAACCTTCCAGGTCAGCTCACCTGTCAACTGAATGCTGCCCAGTGACCTTAGCCAATGTCCTGAGGAATAGGTGCTCAGGCAATGGCTGCCCGCCTGTCTAACCCACAAAATGGCCAGATGAAAGAGAGTGCTGTTTTTAGCCACCAAACTTTAGAGGGGTTGTTAGGAGGTAGGGGGTCGGCTCAGTCAGTAAAGTACTTCCCACACAAGCATGAAGACTTGAGTTCAGATCCCCACACCCATGTAAAAAGCTGGGCATGGGACATAAACCTATAACCCCAGTGTGTGGTTACATCACAAACATTGATTTCCCTTTCTAGATGGTAGCAGGGACCACAGTACTCCAGGCACATAGCTGGCACCTGGCACACCGTATATACTAAGTCCTTCAAGAATGAATGAGCCAGGCAGTGGTGGCACATGCCTTTAATCCCAGCACTCAGGAGGCAGAGGCAGGCGGATCTCTGTGAGTTCGAGGCCAGCCTGGTCTACAAAGCGAGTTCCAGGAAAGGCGCAAAGCTACACAGAGAAACCCTGTCTCGAACAAAACCAAAAAAAAAAAAAAAAAAAGAATGAATGGATGAGTAGTTGCATGGATGCACGCAGGCATGGGCATATGATCCTAGCCTTCCAACCTGTTTCAGAGTGACGCTATCCCAGGGGCTGCTCAATGTGCTGGGGAGAAGTCGAGTGAGTGGGATCTAGAAGCTGCCCACCTTCACACACAAAGCAGCTTTCTTCCTATTGAGTCGTAGGTTGCTAGTCCTTCATAAGATGCACAGGAGGAAAAGAAATCTCGCAGACACCTTACCCTCTTCCCATCTCTCTCGCTCTTTCTTTTCCTCCTTCCTTCCTTGTAGAAACTTCCACAAAACTAAGGCCTGGCAAGAGTTTATAAATAGAAACTCCTACCCCCCCTCTTCCTTCAGTTCCTTTCCTTCCCACTACCCTGCAATTTGTTGTAAAAAAGGAAACCGTCTGGGTGTGCTTCATTGAAAAGACATACTTTTCCTGACTAATCCAGGCCGAGGATGCATTCTCCTTCCTGGGCCTGGCCAAGCCACTGGGGGTCAGCAGGGCTGGGCCTGGGCTCCTAAGAGGTAGCTACTCCCCTGCCCCGGGTGGGGGCAGAATCTTGTGCATACTGGCAGGCACACATGCAAGTCTACACACACACACACACTACATCACATACATCACATCAAATATATAACACACACACATACCCCCCCACATACACACACACACACACACACACACACACACACACACACAAACATACCATAGCAGATCGCATACCTACCTCCTTCAGACTTCTCAGGTGGAACTCAGAGTACACGTGAGTGTGAAGCTGTGAGGACCACCTAAGGACTGGCCATAGGAGCTGCAGCAGAATCCATCTACCAGGGATGGAGGAGAGGGAGCCATTCTGTTCCTGAAGATCAGGTCTTGGTGGAGGTAAGGGCCCAGGGGTGTGTGTGTGTGTGTGTGTGTGTGTGTGTGTGTGTGTGTGTGTGTATGTGTGGTGTGTATATGTGTGGTGTGTATGTGTGGTGTGTATGTGTGTGTATGTATGTATGTGTGGTGTGTGTGGTGTGTGTGGTATGTGTGTGTTTGTGTGTGTTTGTTTGTGGTGTGTGTGTTTGTGTGTGGTGTGTGTGTGGTGGTGTAGTGTGTGTGTGGTGTGGTGTGGTGTGTGTGTTTGTGTTGGTGTGTGTGTATGTGTGTGGTGTGTGTGTTTGTGTTGGTGTGTGTGTATGTGTGTGGTGTGTGTGTTTGTGTATGGTGTGTGTGTATGTGTGTGGTGTGTGTGGTGTAGTATGTATGTGGTGTGGTGTGTGTGTTTGTGTATGGTGTGTGTGTATGTGTGTGGTGTGTGTGGTGTAGTATGTATGTATGTGGTGTGGTGTGTGTGTTGTGTGTATGTGTATTGTGCTGTTGTGTGTGTGATGTATGTGTGTGTATGAGTATGTGTGTGGTGTATGTGTATGTTGTGTGGTGTGTGTGTGTGTGTGTGTTTGTGTGTGTATGTTTGTAGTGTGTGAATGGTGTGTGGTGTAGTGTGTGTGTGTGTGGTGTGTGTGTGTGTGTGTTAGAGGGGGTAGGAGAGCAAGAGAGAGAGAAAACAGGAGTTAGTCAAGAGCCAAGGATGTTTAAAAAATGTGTTCGAGATGTCAGAGATGTGTGAGAAGCCAGTAAACACAGCGTATTTATGAATGAAGCCAGAGCTGCCGAGGTATGGGAAAACACCAACTATTCACACTCAGAGACCTAGTTTTCAGTTCCCATCGATCTCGTAGCTGCTGCGTGGCACCGGGCAGATGACCCCGCTTCTCCCCTCAGTTCGTTATCTATGAAATGGGGATAATGAGGTTTCTCCTCTCAACACTGTCACAGAAGTCAGTCAAGTGCTCTCGGCAGTTAATGATGGGCCCTCGCTATGAAGCGGCAGACATCTGCACTTCGCGTTTAGAAGTGTTTAATACACTATTCAACTAAATAGCTAAGGCTGCCCTCAGCAGAAGTTACGACTTATTAACAATCTGACAGATTACAACCACTTTGCAAAACTCATATCTGTAAACTCTGACATAGAAAAATATTAAATATGTAAGAATAACAAAATGATAGAACAAAGTATTCCACGATCAAGCTATAAATAGTGTATTTAATGTGGATCAAAAAGAGAGGGACCTATCCAATATATTAGTCAATGCTTATTTTGCTGGTAAAATGAAGCTTTATGAATTTATCTCAGTGAAAAAGTTTAGGAAACATGGGAACAGTTATTTTTTCACACTTTTTATTTCCCTATTTTGTGTTCATGTGTGCAGACCTAAGTGTGTTATAATGTATATGTGCATGTGTGTGGGCTGAGTGTGTTATAATGTGTCTGTGTGTATACGTGTGTGGGCCTGAGTGTGTTATAATGTGTCTGTGTGAGTTGGAGTACAACTTTTGGGAACCAGTTTTCTGCTTCTACCATGTAGGTCCCAGGGATTGAACTCAGGCTGTTAGGCTTGGCAACAATCACCTTTTCCTCTGAGCCATCTTGCCATCCCTGGAAATAATTTAAACCACTCCATACTTTAAAAGAGGAGGAGGGTGGAGGGAGGGAGGGAGAGAGAGGGAGAGAGAGAGAGAGACAGAGACAGAGAGAGACAGAGAGAGAGACAGAGAGACAGAGAGAGACTGATCACAAATTAAATTGACTTTAGAAAAGTCCTTTTGGAAAATACAGTCTCAATGAGAATTTTCAAACGTAGCTATACTTCTGATTAAAACTGTCCACATGTAAATACAAAACCTAAAGACACTGAAATGGGCTGGCAAGATGGCTCAGCTTGCTTCCCAGACCCAGAACTGACTGACTCCACAATGCTGTCCTCTGAACTCCATGTGCACACTGTGGCACATACAGCCACGTACATACCATGCGCTCACATATACACAAGGTAATATTCCCAAACTTTTAAATGGAAACAAAGTGCCTTGGGAATCAAGCGGCTGTGTGTGTGCCAGTATGGCTGGGACACCATGGGACCTCTCCACCCCTTCCGTCAGCTTTCTCGGTGAGTCTTTTGAGAGTTCCTGAGAGTTCCTAAGCACATCAGTTTGGATAGCCAAATGATGAGAACGGAGAGTTTGTTCAGTGATAAGGGGGGTGACAGCAAGAACCATGATCACTATGAAACACGCTTTGATAAAAGAGCAGTGTGGTGCGGTCAGGTAGATGTGTTGGGATATCCTGGTAAGAATGGAGAGATGCTTAGATGGTGGAAGCCGTGATAAGATATTGAGGGCCCTCCATCTTGCTGTTCTTTGGGGGTCTGTACTGCGTCACTTCTCCGTATGACTCAGACACAAAGAAAATGGAAGTGACTGGAAATGCCACTCACCCCTGGATGGGTGAGTGAGGTCAGAACCACGTAAGACAGCCTCCAGCGCGAGCTGCTCAGTTTCTTCATGGTCATGATGACTTCACTGCAGCCTGAGAGATGGAAGGTTGAAGGGACACACATCCCGGGTTCTTTGTCTTGCAGTCTACCTGTATGTGTGTGTGGTGGTTTGAAAGAAAATGGCCCCCAAAGGGAGTGGCACTATCAGGAGATGTGGCTTTGTTGGAGTAGGTATGGCCTTGTTCAAGGAAGTGTGTCACTGTGGAAGTGGGCTTTGAGGTCTCCTATGTGCTCAAGATACTGCCCAGTGTTTCAGCTGACCTCCTGTTGCCGGGAAGATGTAGAATTCTCCAGCACCATGTTTGCCTGCATGCTGCCATACTCCCAGCTGTTCTTCCAGTTTGTTTGTTTTTTGTTTGTTTGTTTGTTTGTGGCTTAGAGTAAGTACAGGATGATGTTCATGGCAAACATGAATGTGATGATGTGTTTGTTTGTTTGGGAGTTGTTTTTCATTTTGTTTTTTTTGTTAAGATTTTTTTTTTTTTTTTTTTTTTTTTTTTTTATTTTTCATATCAGACTGATTTGTTCTGTGTCTAGCTGCTGTTGTTCTGTTTCCTCAGTTTATTCTGTGGTATTAAAGGCATGCGTGGTGTGTTGGTGTGCCACCATGCCTGGCTCTGTTTCCAGTGTGGCCTTGAACTCACAGAGATCCCAAAGGATCTCTGCCTCCCAAGTTAGGATTAAGGGTGTGTGCCACCACTGTCTGGCCTCTGTGTCTAATCTAGTGGCTGGCTCTGTCCTCTGATCCTCAGGCAAGCTTTATTAGGCTACACAATATATCACCACAAATACTTGTCCATCCCTCCAGCAAGTGTCGGATAGCTAGAACTAGTTTTTTTTTTTTTTTTTTTTTAAATGCAATGGGTAGCCTTGTGAGGTATAGGCTCCCCACCACTGAGAGGTTAGTTAATGACCATGAATGCTATACATGAGGTGCTTGGATACTGAGCTGAGTACTTGCGTGGAGTCCATAGGTGTTTTCTACTGTCTTAGGGGCTAAGACATAATTAGTTGTTGGAGGTTTGTAGAGTGAAGACCAACACAGAATCAAAACAAAAATACCTAGCCACACAACACATACATCTTTAAAGTAACACCTCTCCATTGGCAGAGGAGGGTGTGGGGGAGGATTAGGGGGAGAAAGAGGCAACCACTATAATAGGAGTTTTGTCTCCATCTCTCTGCCGCTGCTCTCCTCTGGGAGATACAGGTATAAATTTAACACGCCTAGAATCCCATTCAATAACCTCTTACTCTAGGTGATGATATTCAGGCCAAGAAACCTCCTGAGAAGCTGATTGTGTTTACAGTAGAGCGGCTTCCTTTCAATATCTACAGTGCCGATGTTTCCATGTCAAGGGAGCTCAGTCTAGGATCTTTCACAGCAGAAACGCCAAACAAAAGCTGAGGTGCCTGCTTAGTGACCTTGGGCATGACCCAGTGAGTCGGGTGCTTTGAAAAGGGATTTTGAGTAAGCAATAAAAACACACTAGAAAACACACCTTTGCAATCTGGGGAACGGTTCTTTCCAGTGCCCTGAATATAATATTCTTCCATCCCCTTCTGTTCCTATGTTTTTTTCCTCCCCCTCCCTCCCCTCCTCTCCATTGCTATGTTATAGTTACACAACTCTCTCTCTCTCTTCTCTCTCTCTCTCTCTCTCTCTCTCTCTCTCTCTCTCGCCCCCTATTTCAGTATTCTGGGATGGGTACAAGTGGCTGCTGGTACCACTTCCAGGTGACCTCTTGAGCTGCCCAGCAACTTGCTCACTTCAATTACAAAGCACTCCTGCCTCTCTGCCTCTGGCCTAGTTAATCTGCAAGCAATTCCTGGCGTCTGCCGTTAGGCCGTTTTTTTTCATCTGTGAACCTTTTTGTATAATTTATAGATTCTTAAAAAGTCAGAAACTGCCAGAGACTAGTAGAGATGATTAATCCAACACTCCCTTTTGACCAATAAATAGATGGCGCTTTAGAAAGAGAAATGGTCTTTCCCGTGCAGCAGGTGGAGGGGGCTGGACTGAAAGCCAAGCCTTTGTCCACAGCTCTGTATCAGCTACCTAGCTTGTTGCTGTCACCCAAATACCAGCGAAAGAGTCAACATAAGGGCAGAAAGGTCTATGTAAAGGGAATACAGTTCATCGTGGCAGGTAAGCTGCAGAGGCAGGAGCATGAGGCAGCTGGCCAAGTCATGTGACAGTCAGGAAGTAGAGAGATGCGTGCCGGCAATCAGCTTGCTGACTCCTGGGATGCTGCTGCCCATATCCAAAGTGGGTCTTCCCTCTTCAGTTAAATCTTTCAGGAAACACCCTCAGACAGACTCCGCGGTGTGTTTCCATGGTGATTCTAAATGCAGTCAAGCTGACAATGAAGAGGAACCATCATCACATGCTCCCAGAGGATCCTCATCCCTTATGCCGTCAGGGATGTGCCCCCTTAGGGCATCAGCACCCTTGAGGCCTTCATGTCACCCATAGCCTCACTCCCAGCCAACCAAGGATCACAGATCTATTTCGTTTCAGTGCCTTGGACAGCAGGAAAGCTGGAGGCTCTTCACAGACACGCTCCTCCTAAACCTATTACCCAAGGAGCAAGGGTGAGAAAATTCATTCCTTGAGGTGGTGAGCTGCTTTGTGTGGCACACGACTTCTTTAAGTGGCCATCCTGCTCAGTTCTCCAGCACCGGTGGCCTGCAGGAGCCAGATCACAGAAGTGTGGTCTGAGGACTGGGTTTAGAAAAGGAACGGCTCGTTCTTTTCCTCTCTTATCCTATCCTTCCCTTCCTCTGTCTTCACGGGTCTGAGGGGGCATGTGTGTGTGCGTGAGAGTGAGTGGAAGCCAGAGTGTGACATCAAGTCTTCTCCTTTACTGTTCGTCGTGTTATTTTTTTGATGCAGAGTCTCGCACCAAACTCCGAGTTCCTCAAGTTGGCTGTAACAGCTGGCCAGTAGGCCCCCAGGATCTGCCTGTCTCCACCTCCGCCCAGGGCTAGGGTTACAGGCATGCCACTCTGTGCCTGGCTTTTATGCGAGTCCTCGGGATCCACATCACATCCTTCTTATGCTTGCACAACCAGCTCTCTACCCACGGAACCCTCTCCCCAGCCCCGCTGCTTTTAAGTTTAGAGTCAAGATCTCAGTACATAGCCCAGACTGGCCTTGAACTTGTGCTCCTCCTGCCTCAGCTTTCCAGTCGCTGGTATTACAGGTGTATGGCACCACTCCTAACTTGTAAAAGTTTGGTTCTACTCCTGAAAGGTCTGTTTTGTTTACAGAGGACAGGACTCAATGCCCACTTCCTTGGGCTCTTCCTAAAGCTACAGAGATGCCACTCTACTTCTGGGGGGGATTTGAAGTCATCACCACTGCAGAGAGGGTACACTGCCTGGTCATTCATATCTTCTATTCTGACCATTCTATTTTCATTGGTACGTTCTGAGCTGATACCAGAGAGATGTCTTATTCCTCATGAAGTATAAATGGGGACAAGGAGATTGAGAAGGGAAAATGGAACTAAATGTGCTTTCCTTCACTTTTTATTTTTTTTTTGTTACAAATTAGAAGCCTGTCGTGCCTTCATAAGTTATAAAATGCCATTTCAACGGTCCCCTTAAAGGAAATGCTCCCCTTCCTAACTGAATTTATGATGAATTTTCAATAAAAGTTTGACAGTAAAAGTCCAAATGCACAATAAACATAAAACTGCTTAGCAGTTATAAACCATGGTTCATTGCTTGGAGTTTTAAAGGATCAATCAATGAAGGTTTCCTCGAAAATTCTGAATTTTCATCTCATTAAAAAGAGTTTTCTGAAAGCGCCACCTGAACCTGTGTATTTTTCACAGCTCGGCCTTGGTTTTTGCCAAGGTTCACTACACGACGAAGTCAACAGATTCCAGGCGGGTCGATCGTTAGTTCGTTAGTTCCATTTCCTCGTACCTATATTCACTCCGAGTGGCTGAGAAGCACAGTTGAGTCTCTGCTCTGTCCTAAGCACTTTCCATCACATTATTCTTTTTTTCCATCCCATTATTCTTTACAGTTTTATCAGATAAGTACATTGTCACTCTCATCCTGTTGGGGAGGAAATACGGCACAAAGACATTAACCAACCTGCCTAACTGTCCCTGAAAACCATATGGACATTCATGAGAGAAAGCTTGAATTGCCATGCTTGTCACGGACACATGTATTGACCTTCACTTGTCATCCTTTGTTACATGCGTTCCGGGAATTGCAATAAGAGAACACACACACCACCCAGAACAAGTCTTTCCCCGGTCACCATCACATTCATTTATTTGAGTGGGAAAATATTAATGTCTCTCTGAGACAGTCGTGGAGGAATGTGGGACCACTGCTTCAAACCACAGAAACACACAAATGAACCACACATCATGGTAGCACACAGGCATGCTAGCACACAGGCATGCTAGCCCACAGGCATGCTAGCACACAGGCATGCTAACACACAGGCATGGTTACACACAGATATGCTAGCACACAGGCATGCTAACACACAGGCATGCTAACACACAGATATGCTAGCACACAGGCATGCTAGCCCACAGGCATGCTAACACACAGGCATGCTAGCCCACAGGCATGCTAACACACAGGCATGCTAGCCCACAGGCATGCTAACACACAGGCATGCTAGCCCACAGGCATGCTAGCACACAGGCATGCTAGCCCACAGGCATGCTAACCCACAGGCATGTGCGCACACACTCTGAGGTGAAGCCTGTGATTGGAGCGCTCTCTGAAGTAGAAGACTGGTAACATTGGTGACAGTTGCTATGTATCCTTTCTTCCAGGGGAAGTCAGGAGCAAGGAGGAGGAGGTTTAGAAGCTTGGTGTTCTTGTGGTGAGCACCCTGAGTGTGCTGTATGAGAAGGTCCTTCACCTTGGCTATAGTCCAGGGACAAGATGACCTCTAAGTGTGGCAGGTGCTTGCTACCATGTGCCTCCTTGGGGCCTTCCCTCAAAGCCTTTCTCACCTGCTTTGGGGGTGAGGACCAACCCTTCCCTGCACCTCCTACCATGATGCTTTCACAGCCAATTACAGTTCCTATTTCATTCCCAGCAAGGGAGCTGGCAGCTTTGGGTCCCCTCAGCAGGACTGGCTGGCTGCAATTAGTCTCTCGTAGAGCATGATCAGCTAAGGGGAGGCCAGAATATTTATTCTACCCCCAAGCCCACATTTAAATTCAGAAATGGAAGGTTTCCTCTCTTGTTGCCTATACTCAGAGTCCCAAGCATGTCCAACTGTGTTAACCCTTCATATCTCACTCTTAGTGGCAGAGTTGGATCAGAGAACCAAGAGACCATCCCTGGACCGGACATTCCCAGGAGTGAAAGAGGAGAGACTTCTTGACTCTTCTTTTTAATACCCCCAGGCAAGATCAATAGGATGAGCCGGGGAGCCGTTAGCTCTCAGGTAGAGCTGAGGATTCAACCGAAGCCATAGACCTAACGTTTAGTGTTCTGTTGGACCTCTGAATGCAGAAAGTAATGTATCAAGATCATTTGCTGGCCGGGCGGTGGTGGCGCACGCCTTTAATCCCAGCACTCGGGAGGCAGAGCCAGGTGGATCTTTGTGAGTTCGAGGCCAGCCTGGGCTACCAAGTGAGTTCCAGGAAAGGCGCAAAGCTACACAGAGAAACCCTGTCTCGAAAAAACCAAAAAAAAAAAAAAAAAAAAAAAGATCATTTGCTTAAGGAAAGAAAGTTCAAATGATGGAAAATGAAGAGAGAAGGAAATGAATAAAGTGTAATTTTTATCATGTGGCACACATTTTACATATAGTAGAATGAGAAATTGCTACAAAACTGCACTTTTACAGATAATGGGACTGAGACGCAAGTGAAGGAAATTGTCCAAGGCCATCTAACTAACGTGGTGGAGCGACTGTATTAATGGCCTCCCTGTTGTCACTTCCTTCTGGCTATGGCCATTCACATCCATTCTCAAAGAGCTACCTGACTTGCTTTGGGCAGTGGACCCTCGGCACAGTTGATGCAAGCAGAGATGACCAAGGCCTGCCCTCTCTTGCCAGTGGAAACTCTCTCCATCACGCCAACAAGCTGGGCAGTATTACTAGATGATATAAGACACATGGATCAGAGTGGGGTCGTCCCATCCTGGGTCAGCCAATATCTAGCCCATTCAGAGACCTTGAAATACATCCAGTCAAGATCAGCCAAACCATATCAGGTGAACCGTTCAGCTACTTTGTCGATTTGTGAAGAATTGTGAGTGGCTGTTTAAGTTTTTGATTTGGGGGTGCTAATGCAGAAGCATAGTTAGCAGTTGACTGATAGAGCTTATAAATGGCAGAGTTTAGGCGTTGTCCATTCATAAGGAAAAAAAAAAAGAAAAGGCTGGAATTGTCGCAGGGGAAGACACAGGTCCATTAAAATACCTTTTAACCACAGGTTCTCAGTCACATGAGGCTTTTTACTGGGAAGACTGTAATAATCTCTGAATCTGGGTATTGTAAAGGGCAATTGTGGGCACTTATCTGGCTGGCAGGTCTTCCATATTCCAAATGCTTTCATCTCAAATGCTTACCCCTATAGCTGCCATCTTGGAATCTGGGTAGCGCAGGGATTCTTGACAGGCATTCTCAAATCAGCTCTGCCTTCTGTCTGTTCCTCTGAGAAGGCAATTCCCTCAGCCTGAGATCCTGCCTTGTTTTCCCTGCCTAGGTATGTTGTGCTTCCTTCGTGGATGAAATAGTCCCTCCTTTCCTAGACTTCCTTCACTCGCATTGCTCACTGCCCGAGTCTTACAGCTGAAATCTGCCCCTTGCCAAAGAAAGGTACAGAGACAGAGCGTCTGCATTTCCTGAGGCTTCTTTCTGGAGTCATGGCTATAGTATCCTCAACAGATAGCTCTGAGACTAAGGAGATGGGCACAGCCTTGAGTATGGAGTAACAGCAGCAAACGCTGACTCTGGTGTTAATGAACAGCAGTATCGTTGTTTTTTTTTAAGACTAGCATGGCAACCTGTGTCCACGGCCTTAGAAATGCCCATGCCCTTTGATGGAGTGGTTCCATTCCAGGATTCTCTCCTAAGGACACCTGGACATGATTTGTGACATCAGAAAATCACTGGGGGGAATTCTTATAGAGCAGGTATATGACTGGAAAATACAAGTTAAACATAGGCTGTATATTATGTCCCTGTTTGGGGGGGCAGGGATGGGGGAGCTGTAGTTACAGGAAATTTTAATTTGTAATCAATCATTACACGGTTTTAAGATACCGCTTTCCTCTCCCATCCCAGCCTCTGAGCAGGAACATAGACGCAGTTGGAAAACTTGCCTTCAAAACCTAAAGACCAGCAAGGATCTATAAAAAGTGGCTGAAATGATCAATGATGTGAGAATGGGATCTAAATATAGGGGCCTCTCAGCCTAGATGGATGGTGGCTGAGGGGAAAGTGAATGAACTGTCAGGCAATCACGAAGTCCACGAAGAAGCAGGTGGGCTGGCTCACCACGTCTCAGAACCGTCTGAGAAGAGCCAGTCACAAGGGCTCGCCGAACCGCCTGGTCATCTGACAGAGACTGGAAGCCTGTAAAAGGGAGCTATGCTTTATTTATCAGCCCCCAATGAAGTGAGACACAGGCAGAAAATACCATGCCAAGAGCTGAGACACTGGCTGGGTTTGGAGTGTGTCTCATCACTCGAGAATGCCTCTTGGGCTGGGGCTACCTTGCATTTTCTTTTTTAAAAAAAATAATTTATTTGTATTTTATGTACTTTGATGTTTGCCTACATATATGTCTGGGTGGGGGTGTCAGATCTCCTGGAACAGAAATCACAGACAGTTGTGAGCTGCCATGTGGGTGCTGGGGATTGAACCTGGGCCCTCTGGAAGATCAGCCAGTGCTCTTAACTTTTGAGCCATCTCTTCAGCCCCCATCTTGCATTTTCAACACGAGGACTAAGAGGTGGGGTTCTACCCAAGGCTACTCTATGTGCATGAAAGGTGACTGTCCTCAGTCCTTAGAGGGTAACAGTGCTGATCTGTAAATGTCCCCCCACACCTCCACACCCCCACACTGCTACACCCCTACACCCCCATACCCCTACACCCCCACACTGCTACACCCCTACACCCCCACACTGCTACACCCCTACACCCCCACACCCCTACACCCCCACACCTGGTCCTCTATCACCTTTGCCCCATACAAATTTCTATGCCTGAGCTCAAAGAGGACATTGGGAGATGCTGGTAAGCAAGAGAGGCTCTTGGATTCCTTCTATTTGTTGGGATTAGGGGCAGTCTAACCAGAGACCGGGGTAGGAAAGAATACCTTTAAGTCACCTCCCCCCAACACACACACACACACACACACACACACACACGCACGCACGCACGCGTAAGGACTATGGGATTCTTTGAAACAGAAAATAAAATTGCCATGATAACAACAGCCCCAGCGACTTGGAGCTACTTCACAGAAGCATGGAGCCAGCAGCCTGGAGTCTCTTCACATGCCAGAGTCATTCAAATTCGCTTAGCATGCTTTCTGCTGACAGGGAGCTGCAGCCAAGATTTCAGGAATAGTACGCTTTCCTGAGAGGTGTGAAAAGAGCCTAGCTGGGTTTGCAGCAGACGCTGGCATGGGCATCCCAGTCCCGCCGGGATGTGGGACTTGCTCTTGGGAGCATAGAATCTGGACAAGGCTTAGGGCAGAATCTTTTCTGTCTCACTGCAGCATCCTAGGGGAGGCCAACACCTCTCCTGGGTTTCAGGTTGATCTGTCTAAGTCAGTGGTTCTCAACCTCAGGGTCACATATCAGATATCCTGCGTATCAAGTATTTACACTACAATTTGCAACAGTAGCAAAATTACAGTTACGAAGAAGCAATGAAAATAATGTTATGGCTGGGGGTCACCACCACAGGAGGAACTGTAGTAAACGGTTGCAGCCTTAGGAAGGTCGAGAACCATTGACCTCAGTGCAGTATGATTGTGAGGCTGGTTTGAGGAGGAAGTCAGGTATATAGGAAGAATGGACAAAAAATAGTCAGGCTCACTGTAATCTCTTTAAAAAGCATGCGAAAGATTACAAGGCAAAAGTCTTTCTTCCTCTGAATCCTCTTTTGTTGATAAATTCCTTTTTTAATTATAATTATTAATGCATATTAATTATACACACTAGTGTCTTTCGCTACCATTTTCATGCGTGAATAGAGCACACTTTTTGATCATGGCCACTCTCCTTCCTTTTTTTTAAAGCCCTTTGCCTTGCCCTTGCTTCCTCTATCCTCCAGTTTTCCCATGAACACAGAAGATCGAAACTGAACCCACACCAGGAAAGGGAAAGAATCGTGACTGTGACCAATCATAACTTAGTACTTACCCCAAGCCACCAGCACAACAGGTGGAATTCATGAATATCAAAGGAAGACTTGGGTGGGGAAGCGTGGGTCCTGAAAGAGGAGGGCCATGGAGGGTGAAGAAGGACTTGGGACCCTGGCTTGGTTCTTCTCTCCTCTCAGAATGCCAGGGTGGGTATCCAACACCTGCGAACTCCAAGCTTCCGGCAAGTTACCGCCTAATCTCATATTCCTGGCTAACAGCTACTTCGGGTTCACAGGTTCCAGGCTGGTGAAGTCTACTTTCAAGACAGAGTGCTCTCCTTTGCAGAGCTGGTGACTGCCTCCTTCAGGGAGGGTGTGGCAAGTTTCGGTACAGGTCGCTATACTGCTGGTTTACAGTGGCTGTGCTTTAAACTACTAGCCGCCGACCCCCCGTAAAGCTGTAGCCTGGCGGGGTGGGGAATTCTGTTCTCCCAGACAATGGCTCTGTAGCTGCCGCTAAAGGTAGTTCTCACTAAATAGCTGTAATTCTGATAAAACTTGAGATTCAAAGGCGAGGGTGAAAACCTGCGAGCTTAGAGAGTTATGAGAGCTAACTTTCTCTCTTTGCTGGCGACCAGGAAGCCACGCCTTTCCACACCTTCCCAACTTTCCCCGCCCCCCAGCAAGCTCCGCCCTGCTACTTTCCTGTCAACCAGTTGCTAAGCCCACCTCTCCGAGCCCAGGTTATTTTTACTTAATGAACGCAAATGCAACACATCTTTGTATAGTTAACGAATGCAGCGTGAACAGATGTAACACATCTTTGCCTGGATAAACCAATGTTCCACAACAGTGTACATGGAAGAGCATGGTTATGGTGCCACCATGAACACTCCCTACGTGGTCCCTGGGTTCTAAGCAGTTCTCATAATGTCTTACCCCATTAAATCCTGCTAAGAAACCTAGGAATATAGGAAGTATCTTCACCCCTAAGAAAACCTGCCTACGGTCACGTAAGTAACACATGGCAGAGTCAAGGGCCTCACCAACCATGCCATGCCACCTCATTCATGGCAGATGCTCAGGACAATGCTTGGCTGCTGACACATATTCAAAGGCAGGGGCTAGGAAAAGAGACGACAAGAGCAGAAACTAGTATGATAGCGTAGACAAGATGGGGGCTTGGAGAGGAATAACTTGTCCAATGTCTCTCACCCAGCAAGTGAGAGAACTGGTATTTGAACCCAGATTTCAAAGCTTGTGACAGGGATTGGCACACAATGAGTCCTCAGTAAGTTTTAATTCTTGGTGCTTATTTTTAATCTTTGTGTACATAAAAGTCTCAAAGTAGTGTAGGAGGCAGAAGGTTTGTTAATGAGTATCTCGTCCAACGCTTTGGAAAGTGAGTCTTTCTTAGCCAATTTTGCTCTAAGTGGGTCTTCGTGGAGTTGGAGTCTTTGGGCTGCAGCCAGCATGGGGGTACTGAACAAGCTTCTCGAGTGATTTTGATGCAGCCTCAACTCGCAGAAAACAGTGGATTGAGGTAGAGACCACTTAAATCCAAAGGCACCAGCCCGAGAGTGAGAAAGCTGAGATTGCACTGGGAAAGGTCTTTTGCTCTTTGAAGGAGTCAGGGGTGACCCTAAGAACCCAGGGCCCTGATCAGAAACATCAGAAAGTAACGCATGATTCTGGTCCGTTTGCACCTGCAACCTCCACTGGCTCCCCTCAACACTCCAAATGATGCGTTAATCACAGAGAATGAAAATTAATTTTAGGAGAATGTCACCACAGTGCCTCCAAGGAGCATCGTAAGAGTTTTGCACAGTTGAGGCTACACACCCTTCTGCTAGTGTGTAAGGATCATGGAGGACTGATTCAGGGTGCACGGGCGGGCATGGGGGTGAGGGGGTGGACGGACAATTTTGTACTTCCCCCCTAACCTGTCAGGTGATTTGGCCTGGTTTCTGGAACAAAAAGAGAACACAGTGACCTGGCATCTCTGAAACTTCCTGAGAAGTGTAATGGCCTGGAACCTTGGACATGGGCCCAGCCCACCGGATGCAATAGCCCAGTTCTAGCTATTCAAGGTTTATCTAAATTAGGCTTTTCTATTGAGTCAGGCAGAGAGGAACGCGCCAGATCAGCCTTTCATTTTGGCCCTTTGGTAACGATAGTGATGGCAAGATGAGTGAGACAGAAAGACAAACAGACACTAGAGTACACATTCAGGCTGTTGGGAATCTGGATACAGTTATGAACATGCACATTAAGGATGACCTTCTTTCTTCCCGTCAGCCCTTCAGTCCTGTGGTTTGTGTACTATGCAGATCATGTTTGACTTCACAGAATTGGATGTTATTTAAATTCAATTATTGGGAGGTGAAGTTCTTCTCTCTAGTAGCAGTTGAGTAAATTTAGAAGCTGTTAGAGGGAATAGGTGCATTTGTCTTATACCGGTTAGATTACAGGGAGAGGAGCAGGACAGCGGTGAAATAATTACCAGGATAATGAATGTTGCCATTTGGACGGGTTGGGCTCGTCCGCTCAGGTTCGTCTGCTTCCCTTCTTTGTCCCTTTGAGCATCCCTTTCGTTTTGTTTTTGAGATGATGAGCAGCTAGAGTAGGACACTTACCATGAAGCTAGAAGTAGATTATATGTGTGAGGCTTTGTGTGTTGGCGTCTGTGTGTTTCTGAGGGTAAGTGGCTGGGATGAGAATAGAAATTGAAATAATTTTGTAGGTTAATTGGATTTCATATAGATAACTCCGGCTCAATGGGCTTTAACTCTCCTTTTCTCTCTTTGTTAGATCAAATTATCTCACAACAATTCATAATTCCTCTCTGCTATTATTGGCATGCTGTTGGTCCCTTGAAGCCAAGATTTGGCCTTAGATCCATTGAGAAAAGTATGGTCTGTCTGGGAAGGGAGAATGGATGGGTGGTGGAGCTAACAGACCCTCTTCAGAAAGCAGAGCTGTGCATACATACACTGTCTCCTACAGAACGCACAGAATTCAGAATGGCTTGTCTGTGAACCATGATGGATTTTCAGGTCTTGGGGTATCTTTGGAGGTCATCACCCTCCCTCCCTTCATCCTTCACAGTCTACTGGCAAGGAGGCCATCATGAAGAGTCATTTTTGTCTTGCTTCCGATGCCAGAATACATTGACTCCCACAGTCTGGAGAATGAGGAAATGATTGCCTGCTGTCCTGATGGAAGAAGACACTGGGATTTTCCAGGTTACCCTAGCTTTGTTCTTCTGTTCATTAACCCTATTTGGGTTCTGTCTCTTCCTCTCTCAGTCTTTTTCCACAAACCTGGAAGACGGCGATACGAACAACTGATCGATGTTGTAGGCCCATGATGTTGTTTGTTACGCCTATAGTCAGAGGTGTATATGTGAGTGTGTGTGTGTGAGTGAGTGTATGTGTGTGTGTGTGTGTGTGTGAGTGAGTGTGTGTGTGTGTGTGTGTTATTGATAGTCCTCACTTTGCTGGTCCCAGAATTGAGGGCTTCAAAGAGTGACAGAAAACAGTGCCTGACTTTCCCTGTCAGCTACCTGTCATCAGAAACGCTACCTAGATCAGACACTAGGAAGTCTCCAACTTCTTTGGCATCTCCATGTCCCCCCCCCCCACACACGCACCAAAAAAACCCCCACAAACTGTGACCTAATTCTTACCCCTAAAGTTTAGGTCCTGTGGTTTTTCATAGCAGAACAGCTACAAGACCACCGGACTTTCCTTTACTAATATAGACTCTCAGAGCAAGCTTTAGTGGGCTCTTCTGCTTGTGAAAATCTTTGTCTCTTAACTCTTTCTCAACAAATGTCTCCTCCCTACTACCGGTGGAAGCATGAGGGAGGAGTGGAGAGGAAGTGAGACTCTGTTTTGGCCTGTCCCCTACCACAAATACATCAATGCATAGCCAATGACTGTGGCCCAGAACTGACTTCAGAGATGGAGATGCAGGAGAGAGGACCAGGGTGCATGTCCTTGTGCTTAGGTGTCAATGGGGACCCATCAAGTTCATCTCTCACATCAGGGCAGGAGAGTTAAGGGTCTTCAAGACAGGCTGCTGTGGGTGGGAGACGAGACAAAGTACCAGTGTGGAAGAAGATGATTTGGGTAACTGAGGCAGTCTGATGAACAGAACTAGTTCAGAGCTCAGCTCTTCCATTCTCATGGGCACATAACAAACTCTCTTCATTGGTTATCTTCACTCGTGAAGTGGGAGCAATCATTACTAACCTCACTGTGCTGAGGTGGCAGACGGCATCACATCTACAGACCTGCTCAACAGACAGTAAAGAGAGCAAGATAGAAAAGAAGAAGAAATGAAGGAAGGAAATTCATATTTGAAGGAGGTGGGAAAATGGTGTGATAAGCAAGTTTGCTAAGCCCCCCCCTCCTTGTAACCCTTCCACATTGGCCTCCAGTTAAGCTGAGTGAGTGCCGACTTGCTCCCTAGCTCCCCTGGTTCCACGGACGAGGCAATTTGTTTTGATAAAAATCTCCCTGAAGCTCTCCTGGTGTTTTATCCGGATCTCAGCCCTTCGATAACTCTCCCTTCACCTTCACGCTCAGCTCACAACTGTTTTTGTTTGTTTGTTTGTTTTTGTTTTTTGTATTTCACCTAGAAAATGGGGATGGGGAATCAGAAGTGAAGTTTGCAAGATTCGCAGATAAGTCTTGGTCCTCGCCTAACTTGGTCCATCAACATTCGACAAGGCTGATGACTCCCCTTGTCTTAGCACACTGTGTATTCTTCCTCAGCTTTCAGAATGCCACGTTCTCTGACCTGGCTAGCCTTCTCGCCTCAGCCTCTTCTGCTGGTTCCCAACATCTTCTGACTTCTAAACATGGTTGTTCACCGGGATCAGACCTGGTGCCCCTCCTTTTCTGACATATGCTGACCACCTTAGTTATCTCATCTGAGTGGTGAATTTGAACACCACCTCACTGCTGATGGGTCTCATGCTCCTACCTGGTCTCAGCCCGGATGTCAGGCTAATGCACATTGCAGTTCTTCTTGTGCGTTTCTACTCCATAGCCGATGGCCTCTCATGGTTGATCCTTTCAAAAGCGGGCCCCCACCCTTCACTCCAAAACCCACTCTTTTCAGTCTCAATTCCACTGGAAGCAACTCTCCCATTCCTCCCAGTGCTCAAGTCAAAATTAGCATCGGCCTCTACTTTCCTGTCTTGCTCACATGCCACATCTAATCCACCCACTGACATCAACATGTATTTCCCCAAAAATGCATCCAGGTTTTGTATTTCTTCGGTTTTGTATTGTTACCATGTGGTCTGAAACACATTCCTCCTCTACCTGGATTATGGCAGTGCCCTTCTATCTCCAGCTTCTGCTTTATTCCCCTCTAGTCTGTCTCCAGTAGAGAAGACAGTTAGATCATGTCCTTTGAAGGAGACAAGAAGAAGGGCTTAGAGACTAAGAAAGTCTCCATAATCTCTCGCTCAAAACATGCAAGACTACCCATCTCATCCATGAATGCCAAGCCCTTACAGTGGTCCATAACCCTTGCCTCACCCCTCTCCCCACTGTTCACCTCTATTTTGACCTCTTCTATTCTCCTTCCTCTCACTTACGCAATCCTAACACACCCACATCTTTGGTTCTCTCGAAATATGTCCGTCACTTTTCTGCCTCGGAACCTTTGCACCTAATCTTCCTGGTGCCCAGATTGCTCGGTCCCATCTACCCACATGGCTTATTCCTTTGCCTGCCTCACATCTTAAATACCCTTCTTCAGAGGGCTTCTGTAGCCATTGGTTATGGAATACAGTGACTTTCGTAGTCCCTCTGACAAAATACAAGACTTTTACTTGATTCTAGATCCACTCAAGTGGGTGATCAAGATGAGCCACCAGGGAGTTCCAGGGAATCCGGTCCATTACGGCAGGGATGGCAGAGCAGTGAGAACATGAAGCATCTGGTCACACTGCTTCCAAAGCAGTAAGCAGAGAGAGATAAATGCTCACACTCAGCTCCTTTCTCAGACACTCTGGGTCCCAAGCTGTTGGGGTACCGCCACCAACACTCAGGATGGGTCTTCCCTCAAGTTAAGCATTTCTGGAAACGACTTCATAAACACACCCAGAGGTGTGTTTCCATAGTGATTCTAAAAGCAGTCAACTTGACAATGAAGATTACCGCCACACCATCCTTTTTAGAGTTTCAGTCTGCCTTGTCCTCCTCCATAGTCCCTTTTCCCTTTCCGTGACTATTTTTTTTCCCCAGCACATGACAGCATATCTTAGGCAGACACAATGGACTTGTTTATCGGATTTATTGTCTTTCTCTACTGGGGAACTTTATGCCTACCGTCTAGAAGATGGAACATAGTACATAAATACTGAATGGGCAAAGGAATGGGCATTCGCAGCTTAGAGGGGTCGACAAGTTTATCAAGGTCACACAGACTGCCAGAGCTTAGATAAAGCCAAGACTGTCTAGGAGGAGAGCCAAGCTCTTAATCACCATGAGTCTCGATAAAGGAAAATAACTATAAACTGTGCCCTCAGGCTGGCGTTTCACTGTTTCCTTGTTTTGGCAATCCAGATCAGCAAACTCCAGCCCAGCATGGGGCTGTCTTTGCCCCAAGATGCTGTATATATTTCTTCCTGCTCCGTGGCAGGGATGCCTGGTTATGGGTGAGTGGGGAAAAAAGGCAGTCTTAGGCTTACCTGGCGTTGCCATAGCAACTGGGTAACCTAAGGACTCTTGAAGCCAGACCTTCAGACTGAAAGAGGCAAAAAATGAAACCCGCTCAAGAATAAACACAAAAATCTGTGAATGGAGAAACAACCGTGGCTACCAAGTGTCCCATTGGTAGAAGAATCTTCGTCCTTTTCTTGGTCCCTCCCGCCAAGTTAGTCACAGCCGCAGCTAGAAAACTACCTTGTCCTGATTCCTGCCTGTGCCACAGTGTCAACCTAAGAGACCTGGGTTCTTCCCTTCTCTAGCATCTTCAAACTAAACGTCCCCCAAATATTCCCAGTGTCCTGTAGTAACACCAGGACATTTCTGGAATGGAAATCTAGAACACCGCATCCTGATTCCTGTCCCAGAAGGACAGACTCCCCTAGAACGTTCTTTAATCTTAACTTCTCTCTGTGACCCAGCTGAGCCTTTTCTTAAGGCTCTTGTCCTGTCTTACCCATTTGACTGATCTTAACATGACAGTAGGAAAACGGAATTGTAACAGAAAAAAAAAAAAACCTGAAGTCTTAAAGAAATATGAGTTAAAGCTAATTAGCAAGAGGGCTTACTTAAGCATGCTGGGGACTGTCAAGCACTTAGCATGCTTCATCTCATTTGGTCCTTTAAGGAGGTAAGAGTCGTCTGTACTTGGAAGGTAAATGCACAGAGCATCACAAAGGTTGCCTCCATTTGCCTGGCTAGTAATGGGTGAAGAGGCATCCCAAACCAAAGTGCTTGATTTCTAAAATACATTTTCTTAGCCACTCCCAAACACTCCACCCCTTGGAGGACCAGTTTCTTCTTGTCCCAGAACCCTGAGATCGCTGAGGAAGTATCTGGTCCCTTTGCGTTTAGTGAGCCTCTTTGATCATTGGAGTTTGCTCCACTCTGAAGGGAAGTTGATTATAATCTTCCCCACCAAAGGGGGGCGCGTGCTCAGAAGCTGAGCTAGAGGGGTTTTGTTCTTCCCCCACACCCTGGAGGCTGTCCACACCTTAGAGTACGCCTTTCCTGGGCATCTCCAGTTTGCCTAGTTGCTGGCGTATTGGTCTAAATCTCAGAGGATAGGAGAATGATGCAGTACCAGACTGTGCGTGATGAAGCAGGAGAGGAGACATTGGCTGCAACTGGCCGCCATGGGAGATTTGGCTGAGGAACCAGAAATACCCTCCCTCCTCCATGGAAGGAGACAGAGAGAGACTCACAGCACAGACTTCAGCGGCTGATGCTGGTCAGAAAGCCATGGCCTCTCATGTTCCCCATGTCACTGACTGGCTCTGCGACGTTGCATTCTTCTTCTTCTTCTTCTTCTTCTTCTTCTTCTTCTTTCTTCTTCTTCTTCTTCTTCTTCTTCTTCTCTTCTTCTTCTTCTCTTCTTCTCCTTCTTCTTCTCCTCCTCCTTCTCCTCCTCCTTCTCTTATTCTTATTCTTCTTCAAGACAGGATTTCTCTGTGTAGCCATGGCTGTCCTGAAATGTCACACTCTGTAGACCAGGCTGGCCTGGAACTCACAGAGATCCGGTGGCTCTGCCTCCTGAATACTGGGATTAAAGGCGTGCACCACTGCCTCCATCCACCACCACCACCACCACCACCACCCCAGCAATCTACCTTACTTTTGAGACATCTCTCAGTAAGACCTGGAGCTTGCCATTGTTAAGCTAGGTCACCTAACCAGTGAGCCTCAAGGACACCCACCCCCACCCCCACTCCCCACCCCCTCATTCTCCCACCCCCCCCCCCACCCCCCACCCCCCGCCTCCCGAGTTCGGGATTCTGCTTAGGCACAGCTAAGCTCAACCTTCTATGTGAGTGTTGAGGAGCAAACCTCAGGTCCTCATCCTTGGGCACCAACGCACTTTACCAACTGAACTGAGATATTCCTCTAGCCCCCACACCCCTCCCCCTTCGTTTTAGCTTTTAATGGAGCTTACTGTGAAGAGCATCTTCCTTAAGTTTAACATGATCCCGTTTGGGCTGCCAGTTATTTCTTTCTTACTGTTCCTGAAGACACGTGGGTATAACCAGAAGGACCCAGGCTAAGTTGGCGTTTTACCCTGATCAGCAAAAGGACTGTGGTCTTCGTCCTGAGGTACATAAAATATATACATGCATGCATATATACATACGTGTATATATATACATATATATACATACATATATAGTAAACAATCAGCATAGCACTTGCACAAATGCTAAGTTTGAAAGAGCTATGTGGATTTTTTTTTTAAATCTAGCATTACTTTATTCATCAGATAAATATTTTTTAAAAGGCGTTCTGGTACCTTGCTTACTAATATCCAGTCTGCCTTTGGGGTTGTCTAGTGTACATGTGGGGGAATTAATGAGTTGCTTCAGGGGAAACACCTCAGCTCTGGCCTCTTGGCCCCCGAGCCAGGCGCTGGAGCCAGGCTGGGCCAAACACCCTTCCTCTATGGATAGGTATGAGACTGTTCGAAGGACTCCCGTGAGATCCAGAGGTCCCCGTACAGAGCCAAGGTGGAGAGCGGAGATTGCGCGTTATCAGCTGCTTCCAGCCGGTAGCTTCTTCAGACCTCTTCTCCTAGCTGCTGCTCGGGAAACAAGGGGTGCGGGCTGCTGTCACTTCGCTTCCTTGCCAGCGACCGGAAGTAATGTCTTTTACCTGATCGGCGACTTGACATGGCTGCTTAACAACCCGATTAATCAAGCCTAGCTCATCCTGTTAGAATTAATGAGCCTAGGAAATGCTGCCATGAATAATGAGGGCTTTGCCCCTCCCCCAGCACCTCGCTCCACTCACCCCCTCCCATTTCCTTCTCGTAGCCACAGCACAGACACTCAGCACCTCAGGGAGTTGGCTGGGTGCACTGTGGGGCCAGTAACACGCACAACTCCTGCCTCCTCTTCACAGACAGGCATCACAGAATCCGAGACCGGCTATGTCCCGGAGAAATAAAACCTCTTGTTCATCACACAAATAAGCCCAGGATCAGCGGCCAAAGTCAGATAGATTATTGTCTCATGGTACTGAGTGCTAAGGATGCGAAGTTGTGCAAAATTCTGCCCTATGAGGGAGTCACAGTGCAATGACCTGGAGACTAATTGGGAAGTGCCGTGAAATGGGACTGGGAAAGGCCACAGCCCAGAGAAGCGGTCGGTTCCTGAGGAGCAGCATGGGGAACTAGGTGATGATGGTTTGTGGTGCTGGGTACCCAAGTTTCTCTGCTACCCAGGAAAGTCATTGCACACAGGTGCGTGGGGTTCCAGGTACTGCAAAAATTACTAGGTTAATAAGATAAATATGGTTAGCCTGGTGGTGGTGGCACACTTTTAATCTCAGCGCTTGGGAGACAGAGTCAGACAGATCTCTGTGAGTCTGAAGCCAGCCTGGTCTAAAGAGCTAGTCCCAGGAAACCAGAGCTACATAAAGAAACCCTGTCTCGGGAAAAAAAAAAAAAATTAACATAGTTCCTATTCTCATAGAGTGGACAATGCAGGAGCCTAGGATGACATTTGGTTTATTTATTTATTTTTTCATTTAGTCATTCAAAAGGTTGCCAAGCGCCTTTTACTGTAGGGCTTGGCACAAGGGAGAAGATGTACAAGGATGTAAGCCTCACCCCTGCCTCCCTTTGGAGGGCAGATAGGTACGTGACTAGATCCTTGTGGGCATGTGTGAGTGACGTGCTAAATTCACCAGCGGAAAGTCCTGTTGGTTAGAGTACCGATCTCCACCTGGAGAAGGAAGGATGACTTCCTGCGGGAAATGGCATCAGAGCCGTCTGAAAAACAAAATTAACCATTTGAGTAGACTGAGAACAAAAGGACTTCTCACAAGCCAAGACTAAGGCTTTGTGTATAGGAGTTGAAATGAAAGGGAAAGATGACCCCAGAAATCCTAAGAAGGAGATGGCTGGTCCTGGAGTCAACAGTGACGAATGTGACTAAATGTGCAGACAGATACACTCAGAGGCCAGGAGATCCGGGGCTTGTTCGTTCACAGTTGAGAATAAGGCACCGTTTCGGAAATGACGGAACATTCAAAGAAACAGGGAAGTGGTTGAGCAGCCTTATCCCAAACTTCGTATCTCAGGGCTCAGGGCTGGGCACGGGTCCTTGAATAGGACTCAGGCAGAGGAGCTGGATCCAAAATAAGTGACCTGGCCCGGAAGCATGGACAGCAAAGGAAGAGTAAGAAGTAACAAGAGTAAAGCCCCCGAGTAAGGTCAGAGGGAATGCAGAGCCCAGATGTTAAGGTCCCTAGGAAGGTGAGTGTAAGACCTGAGTCAATGGGGATTTAATGAACAAAGAGGGTGGATGGGGAGCTGGGAAGGAGAAAGAGGGTGAGAAAGAGAGAACAAAAAAAAGGGAAATGGAAGCGGGGCAGCGGTGGTGGTGAATGAATGCTTTTAATTCCAGCACTCAGGAGGCAAAGCCAGGCAGATCTCTGTGAGTTCAAGGCCAGCCTGAGTTCCAGAACAGGCTCCAAAACTACACAGAGAAACCCTGTCTTGAAAACAAAACAAAACAATGCTGGGCGGCGGCACACGCCTTTAATTCCAGCACTCGAGAGGCAGAGCCAGGTGGATCTCTATGAGTTCGAAGCCAGCCTGGTCTACGGACGAGATCCAGGAGAGGTACCAAAACTACACAGAGAAACCCTATCTTGAAAAAAAAAAAAAGAGAAAGAGAAAGGAAAAAGAAAGGGAGAGGGAGGGAAGACTAACTGGTGAGGTACACAGAGGCACTTTGGGGCCACCATATCAGGTGACAAGAGACAGAGGTTCCAACTGTGGCTCTCTGAAGTGTCACAGGCAGCTCTAGAGAATGAGCCACACTCTGCAGTTCAGTGACAAGGGGTTTCCCATCCTGACACCATCTAGCTTGGCCAGATTTGTTTCCCAGCTTCCGATGCTCCTAAACTGGTCTCTTGTCCTTAGCCCCAAAGTCGGCTGGAACAACCCAGGCCTTCGGCAAGGACACTGGCCAGCCTCCCAGATCCCCAGGATTCAGGCCTGACCTACATTCCTTTTCCACTCAGGGGCCCAGCATGGAAAGCATCGCTGAGAGGACCAGTGTCTTTGCCGGAGAACGCAAAGGCTCAAGTTCCGAGTCCCATGGCCTATAGGCATCTCTCTGCACTCGGTCAAAGTGACCTGTGTGACATACTTTTAAACTGTGACAATCAGGCTACCGAGAAGTTTTAGAGAAAGATTCCCTGTAGAGCTGGGAATAGTCTGTATGGGGCCCTGGGTTCAGTCACTAGCACTACCAAAAATACAAAGGCTATCATATTCCCTCGTCTGTAGCTAGCTGGTGATGGAGGTGGCTGTCCTGTTCTCAGTCTGTGTTCTCCAAATCACTCCTGTCTCCACCAGCAGATGTCTGTCATTTGTGTCTCCCTCTAGCCCTGTGGGTATTTTGGTTTGGTTGAGTTTCTAAAGAGAAACTTGAGGCGCCTACCACCCACCACTGGACTACAGAAGGCGTCCATGGACATCCTAGGTCTTAAGCAGCTTAGGAAGCATTGGTTTGTGCCGTACCACGAAGGAGGGACGGCTCAGGACTGGTAGTTTAGCTGACTATTGCTGCTTGGCTTCTAGGGTAGGAACGGCGGAGCCCAGGCCTCTTCAGCAGACTCCGGTGCCTCCAGACAGAGCTTGTGGCTTGGATGGAGCAGCCTTATCCTGTCAGAGCGGACCGGATCAGGATTTCGGTATCCATCCGCCTATCCATCACCGGCCGGACTGGGGCTCCAGGCTCACCAGAGTCCCTCTTTTTCCCCCCACAGGGAGAGCTGCTAAGCCCATGCCGCTGTGACGGTTCAGTGAAATGTACCCACCAGCCGTGTCTCATCAAGTGGATCAGTGAGAGGGGTTGCTGGAGCTGTGAGCTGTGTTACTACAAGTACCATGTCATCGCCATAAGCACAAAGAATCCTCTACAGGTAAATCCAGGGCTTCCCAGCCTGAGGCTCCCCCGTTACCTGCTTCGTGGAAGGGAAACTGCTGAACCTCAGGTTCAGGGCAGCTTGCTGATGAGCAGGCACAGTCAGGAGAGGACGAAAGATGTTCTTTTCCCTTAAGTCTAGAGAAGAAGGGGAGGGCTGGGCAGAGAGAGACATATACAATATATGAGGAAAGAGGTCAGGGGAGATGGATGGAAGAGACAGAATAAGATAACAGATGGGTTGATGAGAAGAGGAAAGGAGGAAGGAAGGAATGGGAGAGGAGGAAAGAGGAAGGACCAGAAAGACAGGAAGGGAGGGAGGGAGGGAAGAAAAGAGAAAATCAAAGACAAAGAGAACAGGTAGTTGGGGGTACATGGCGGGAAAGGTGAGGTTCGAGTTAAAGCCAAGGGCTTGAGAGGAAGCTGAGCAGACGAGACGGCTCAGTGGTGTTTTTCAGGCTTTGACGTGCTTGTGATTTACTTAGAGTCTTACGGACCGACAGTGAGGATGGAGCTCACAGATGCCCGACATGTTCCCTCTTCTGTGAGTGGGGCAGAGGCAGCCGCAAGTCCAGGAGGGTTGGGAGTGGATGATTGTAGTAGTGTCTCTGCACTGAGGAGCACCCCAAAATGTAGAGTTGCCCCGTGGCCTTCCCCATGGAGGAACTCTCAGGAGTGCGTGGGAGGGAAGCGTCAAATTCCCAGGCATCTCAGCCCCTCCCAACTGCTGGTTCCATCTTCAGTTCGTTTGTCTCAGATCCTGAAACGTCTTAAAATAGCAGCGCCAAGCAACAGCTGATTCCACGTCCTCAGGGTGCAGTGGAGGTCTGAGTGCATTAACCCGCCCCTCGCTTTACAGCTGACTCAGGCCTCAGGAAAGGTCAGATCCAAAAATCTATGAACTCACCCCAAGACACCCACCATCTTGGTTCCACCTTTGACTCATATAATGAAAAAATCACTCAGGTATAGCTTTCTTCTTGGCGTAAAGAAAGGTTATTTTGAGTCTGCATCGGGTAAGCAAATGGCAGCGCTGGCAATATTGGCCTGTTCATCTATTTCTGAGTTACTCCGCTGACTTCAATTATGAGTTTCTAGGCACAGGGGACCCCTCTGATTCTGTTGATCCTGGAAATGCTGTAATGCACGCTCAGTAAATGCCCGTTCATTTTTCTGTCTAGAAACAGTTGGGACTCGAAGGTGTGCTGTATGGTTGTGTCCTAAAGTGTTCCAAGCGTGTGTCCTGGGCTTCTCTAAGTGTGACATGACTGCCTGCCCTGCCACAAGTGGCCACTGTCTGTGCAAAAAGCCCAGCTGGACTCTCTGCAGTAGAGGTTGGAGCAGGCAGACCTGACTAGAAGCCAACAGAGCTATGGATAGGGTTCTGCCATCCTAGCTGGGAGGTACCTTTCCATGTATCTTGGCTCTCTCAGCTCCTGGTTTGTGTCCCAGGCAAAGATGTAAGAAATAGCTCAAGTCTCACTATAGGAATGATATTAGTGACATTCTCAAAGCAAGGCTTGTATCTAGAATACCTACTAAGAAAGGGGTCATAGCCTAGTGAGTCTCGAGGCCCTATTGACTGCTCCCCACATTGCTGTTGATACCTCTGAATGGCAACTTCATTAATTCTATCTTCCTGTGGTTTTACTTAACTGTGGCCAGCTGCCACCAAAAAATATTAAAAGGAAAACTCTAGAAAAAAATTAAAACGTTTAATTGCATATTGTTTGGAGTAGGGTGAGAAGATGTCATGACTTCCTGCTCCATCCTACCCAGGACATGAGTCATCCCTTTGATCATCCATTCAAGCTGTCTGCGCTGTTTACCCATTGGTTACTTAGGAGCCATCATGGCTACAGATCAGCAGGCATGAGTCACGACATATTTGGATATAGGGTCCACTACTGTCCGAGGCTTCAGGTATCTACTGGGGGCCTTGGAATGCATTCCCCTTGAATGAAGGAAGACTATGATATATTAATAAACATGTAATTACTGCTTGTTAAGTGTCAGTTCATATGCATTATCAGATTTTACCCTGGAAACAAGTCAAGGAAGTGAGGGCTATTATTACCGGATGCACAGGTTTAGACAATGGAGGCACAGAGGGACTTGGGAACCTACTGGAGCCTGTGCAGCTCTGAAGCAGAGGAGCAGATTGCTGTCTGCAACAGGAATTCCTGAGGCCAGGCAACTATCTCCTAATATAATACCCAGGCACACGTACACACCTATATACTCATCCCTGCCTTGACAAGTTTATTTGTGTCTTTACTGAAACAGTAAAGAATGCCCTTTATGCCTTTAAGACTCTGGGATGTAGAACGGACCAATTAACTGCATCTCTACAGAAGGAAAAATTGACAGTCATTGTGATTTACTAACTTCTTACTCACACCCAACAAGTCTGGGGACACAGCTCGACCAGAATTGGGTCCTCTGACCCCTTCCTTGCTGCCCCTTCCTGGCACCCTGACTTTGTCCCTTCACTCTCAGGTGCTGCAGGACTAGAGTTCCCAGGGGGAAGAATTCTAGGATTTGGGGATCAGAACCTCATTGAGAATGAGATTCCGGTGTTCCAGGTGTTTAGTGGCAGCAGAACTTGGTACCACTGATGCCCTTCCCCCTCCAAGCCTTCCTGTCAGGTCTCAGAGCTCTCTGCTCCTCAGCTCTCTCCCTGAGGTCCCTCCCATGCACTTCCATGGAGCCTCTCACAAGACAAGAAAGAGTTCTTGTACACAGCACCTCATCATCCCCCCCAACTCTTCTTCATCACGCTCACTCTGGTCAGGGGCCCCATTAGGTGGCTTAGGAATGGAAGGAAGATTATTGGGATGAAGAGGACTTTTCTACGCCTCTGTATCTTTGGGATGATGAGGGAGCAGGAGAAGGAGGGGACGACGCCTAAATGGTAGAAACAAAAATCTCATTAGAAACTCTCTTCTAGACAGCGCGGGGTTGGCCATGGAAAAGGCATTTATTGTACATGAGGGATGTCCATATGATAGGACTGTCTTCTGGAAAATGCCTTTGTTATGTGTAACCCTAGGCTGGAAAGTACTGGAAAATTGAACGGGCCAAGTCTCTGTAATGGGATGCTGTGTAATTAAATGTTAAGGCCCATGTCCTACATCTGGACTAAAAGTGAAGTGTTTTCCAATACTTACTGTCCCTTGGAAGTGAAGGGACGCTAGCCCACCAGGACATGTGGCTCTGGCAGGCCTCACCTTTCTCTCCGCGTCCCTTCGTCTCGATAAAAGCATTAGATGACATTCCTAAAGCTAGCTCCCACGGTCTAGTCCCTTATTTGGCCTCTTCCTCCTCCTGAGGCCAACTACCAAGGTCCAGCTATCAAAGTATTGAAGTCCAGCAATCAGAAGCCCCCTTTGGATCACCTAATTAACATGCCCAGTTAAAATGAAACGCCTCATCCTAACATGGGGTTTCCCCTTGTACGTTTAAAATCTGCCGTTTTCCTATGTGCCGTGTCTGTCTCCTCTCTATCCCGAGGCAGTCCTTTGTCCTCTGGGACAAAGGCCCCTGCCCCTTTCCTCTTGTGCCCTCCTCCCTCATCCTCTGTCTCCTTTACCACCTCATCCCAGCCCGTCCTAACACAGACCTCCCCCTTTTTCCTCTTAAAAATCACACCTGCAAGGTCATTTGCTGCTGTTTTCTGCCCGAGACAGAAAGCAGCCCCTTTAACCCCCCTTAATAAAGGATCTCTCTGTGAAAACAGGTGTTTGGGTGTGGTTTGTGCCTAATCTGGGGTCCAGGAAGGAGCCTCAACTGGGGGGACTCCTTCAGGAGACCACTGGCCTACCCCATCCAAGCCAATGAGGGCAGAGGGTGGGGTCCCTGTTGGCAGGTGGAAGGCACTGTGCCTCTCCTTTGTGTTTAGGCCACAGCGATTCTTGGGAATGCTCCCTGAAGGATATTATGCAGATCCATGACATATTGCATATTTAAATTCTTAGTTATGTGCCCCCAGGGCTGTGGGTACCACAGGGCAAGGGTCTTGTTCAGTCTTATCTAGTGCTTTAGCTCCAGGGCCTAGCATAGTGGCCTGGCACATAGAAATAGTCAATACTTAATTTGTTGAGTGAAACAAGCCGAAACTAAAATCCTACTCAAGGCTGCTGGATGGTGGTGGTGGTGGTGGTGGTGGCGCATGCCTTTAATCCCAGCACTCGGGAGGCAGAGGCAGTCAGATCTCTGTGAGTTGGAGGCCAGCCTGGGCTACCTCGGAGTTCCAGGAAAGGCTACACAGAGCAACCCTGTCTCAAAACAAAAAACAAAAACAAAACAACAACAACAAAATCCTACTCAAGGCTAATTTAGGACATTGCTCCATAGATGAAACATATAATCATAAAATTCCATAGCCAAAACTCACCCACACTTCAGCTCCAACTCAACACTGCCATAAGTACACTGTTTTTTCTTTCAAAAAGAAAGAGTTAAAATGCAATCAGTATAGTGTGAGCTGGGTTTTTTTTTTTCCTTACGCCCACATCCCATGTCCTCTCCTCTGTCAAACTGTTGATCTCTGACATGCACATTAAATGGCGTGCAAGGCGAAACAAAACAAAACAGTCAAAGAGAGACCCATGCCCTCTTGGCACCTATTAGTGAGAAAATCAACCGTGTTGCTGAAAGAAATACTCCTGCGCCGGAACAACACCCACACCAGCGTTGTTTGCCTTCTTGCCTTCGGATTTCCATGTCTGTGAAAGTCAAGTGTAAGGGTCTCCTCCTCAGCCATGCCTGCCCAGAGCCCCCTCCTGACAATGATGTCTGATCCTTTTCTATGACACGGGTTCCCTCTGCATCAAAAACAGAATATGAAACTGTAAAGTTGTTCTCCAAGTGGAGAAGCGCCCCGGTTTAAGCTCTTCTAGAGAGCTGCTGGAGCAGAAGTAGAGTGTGGGAACCAGGATCCAGACGCTCAAGCAGCTAATCTGCCGCTCTCTCTCCTCCCCAGTGGCAGGCCATATCCCTGACAGTCATCGAGAAGGTTCAGATTGCCGCCGCCATCTTGGGTTCTCTCTTCCTCATCGCCAGTATCTCTTGGCTCATCTGGTCGACCTTCAGTCCCTCAGCAAAATGGCAGCGCCAAGACCTCCTCTTCCAGATCTGCTATGGGATGTATGGCTTCATGGACGTGGTGTGCGTAGGTGGGTCTGGGGTCTTGGCTCCATGAGGAGAAATTAGCTACATGGTAAGGAAATGGGATGATCCCTCAGGATCCCTTCTACTTGGAGGCCAAGCAGAGAAGCACTGGGCAAGACCCGTGATCTAGGGTGAGACTATAGCTTAGTCATAAGAGATGGGTGGGAAAGGGGAGGGGGGCTGGACAAAGAAGATCAAGTAAAATCATTTCCAAACAAATCTATCTTGCCCAGTTGAAGACAAGGATGAGGCTTGCCTCTGGGGTAAAGAAGGTCATTTGGTGAATTCATCTGCCTTAGGCAGGGAGTGGAAGGCTTCTCAGTTCCACACCCTATAAGCCATGACGTGCATGTCTATATAGTAAAAAAAATACCCAGAAGCAACCATTCTGAGAACTGTCTTTCTGTTTTGATTTTATGTATGTACATACATGTGGGTGGATCACATGTGAATGAAGGTTCATGCATACATGCTCATATAAGTGTGCAAGCGCACAGCACATGTGTTTGTGGAAAGGGAGGCCAAAAGACAACTTGGGGTGTTGTCCTCTGGTACTTCCCACCTTTAATTTGAGGTCTCTCATTGTCCTGGAACTTGCCCGTGTAGGCTAGATGAGGTGGCCAGTGGGCTCCAAGGATCTACCTGTGTCCGCCTCCCTTCTCACCGGTTCTGGAATCACGGGCATGCTACCACACCTGGCTCTTCACAGGGACTCTGGGAGTCAGAACTTAGTTCCCCACACTTGTACAGTAAGCCTAAGTCATCTCTCTGGCCCCGGCCTTTTTCTTCTTCTAGAAGCCTATGCCCCAGATTTCTCCAATCTAGTGGTTTGTACTGTATGTGTAGGGCTGGGGTTCCACGCAGCTCCAGGAGCCACATTTGGGAGCGGGAAATAGAACACTGTTCTGAAGCCTCCTTCACCATGGACTTTGGGGCTTTTTATTCATCCAGGTAAGAGTGTGTTTAAAAAGCGTCAGTGTTTTAGGAAAAAATTAGGACCCACTATTTCAGTTCCCACTTCTTTCCTATCCAATCCTCAAGTCAGTGGTGCGCCTCTTTTCCATCACAGTTGGTGGAGGGTTGGGTTCCTTTTGTTTCAACAGATGGTTGTGGCTGTTGACTGCAAAGGTCTTCTGTTGTGTGATATTTTATTTGTGTTCTGACAAATAAAGCTTGCTTGGAGTCAGAGGCAGAGCTAGCCGCTAGTTAACCATAGAGGTCTGGAGGTCTGTACAGAGAGGAAACGGGAAGTGATAAGGCAGGGTGGAAACAGAATCTCGGATCTTTTGGTCAGAGGAATGGAAGAGGTAGGAACTGATTGTGACTGCTCCCCTGCTTCTCTGATCTCTCGGGGTTTTACCCCGATTTTATTGGTAAGATTAATTAGGTTTATGCTTCAGTTTGCTCCATGCAAATGAGGACGTGGAAATGGCTCTGGTTGTTCTGAATGAAGCATGCTGAAACACTGGCTATATATACATCCTCATCTGGGACTCCCATAGACCCGGTCACCGTACAGGGGCATGAAAGGAGCGCACCATTCTTCTCCAACAGTGGTGTGTCACGTCAAATATGCATCCCCGCTCTGGGTGACAGGATAATATCTCCTTGTTATAATTTGGCTGAGATGATGGTGATGCGAATTTCTTTGGGGTCATTTAATATTAGAAACTGAAAAGACCCAGAGACTACCCTACTGATCACAGAAGTCATGGCTGATCACAGGAATGCCAGACCTTGTGGGTTTATCTAAGCCAATGTATTCCGTCTCTCTGTGCTAACTAATTCGGTAGGATCAACCCTGGGGACAAAGGTTATTTTTTTTTATTTTTTCAGATTGTGAAATCTTGAAAGGTGCCTCGTCGGCTAACTCAGCAGGAAAGTAGGACCTTTGGTTGGTTCAATGCTTTCCCAGGACAGGCTGCCTGGCCATAGAGAATGCTGGGAAGTGAAATAAAGCAGAGAGTGCCCTATGACCTAGACGAGGAAACGGGAGGTGGGGGGTGATGGACAGCGTGGGGAGCCATAAGCGGATCCCTGTGGTAGTTGTGATGCTGGTGGCTGTGAAGGGGACATTTGGTATCAGTTGCTCTTCCTCTGCAGCGCTGTCCCTAACATGGGGTGGGTGTAAAAATATAGGGCTTTCCAAAGGGAGGATCAAACAGAAGCTGCAATATTCACCAGAGATGTTTTTATTTTTGGTCTCTGCTAGTCACTCAGCTTCACTAGAAAGCAAACTTGGCATCTGTCTAAGAAATGTGAGATGGCAAGTCAGACTCACTTCTGTCGGAGAATCCTCGCCACGTCCCACTACCACACGCTTCTGAGTCCAGGCTCATCCCTGGGCTCAAAAGCAAAGTGAGATCCACAATGTCATCGCAGGGTTGACCTGAGCATAGTTTTCAGATCCCCTGTAAGTACTGATTAGAAAAAAAAAAATGTCGAGTAAAATGATCCATATCCAACAGGTCCAAACGACTTGTATTAAGCAATGCAGAACCTAGATAAAATATATATTTCCAGGAGAAAAGAAAATAATCCAGGACAGGGTTGGCTCAAAGGGGCTAAGGCAGAGAGTCTAACCATCAGCTGCTGTAAGCTTCTGGATTTTCTGTTTCTCAGACCCAGAGACAATTTGTACCCTAACACTGCTAAATAGCCATGGACAGTAAAGATGGGTGTGAGCATTGAATGGGTAGTTCTTTATGTATGGATCTTTAAAAATATATTTACTTAAGGCGGGCGGTGGTGGCGCACGTCTTTAATCCCAGCACTCGGGGCAAGCGGCGGATCTTGTGAGTTGAAGCCTGGCTACCAAGTGAGTCAGGAAAGGCGCAAAGCTACGCAGAGAAACTGTTCGAAAAACCAATATATATATATATATATTTACTTCTCTATTGGAATAGTGTGATGAGGGCAGTGTAACAGTTCAGGATGGTGGGGGCACTCTGGAGAGATTCCGCTGGAAGCCAAGAGCAAACACTGTCTGTTTACTGCTGGTGAAACCAAGTCTGTCTCATTCGTAGCTACAGCCATCCATCTGGCTTTTAGGAGCATCGGTAATCACTGGGAAAACCCAGAATAATGATTCTTTCCAAGAATGGTCTTTAGTTCTCATCAAAAGATTTTGCCTGAAGTGGCTGCCAGGGTCTCCAGGGTCCCCATCGGATGCAGCATCTCTCCAGGGTTGAGGTCAATGACAGTGGATGTGAGCATATCAATGGGTGATGTATTATTTCCTGATACAAACTGTCCCCAAAGATCAGGCACCTCTCGGTTTAGAGTCTTACGGTCCTAGACTAGCGGTTCTCAACGTGTGGGTTGCGACCCCCTTGACAAGCCTCTATCACCAATTCATAATGGTAGCAAAATTAAAGTTATGAAGTAACAGTGAAAATAATTTTATGGTTGAGAGGTCACCACAGCATGGGGAACTGCGTTAAAGGGTCACAGCATTAGGGAGGTTGAGAACCACTGGCCTAGATCAGTGCATGCTATGAAAATCAAATGGAAGTTTATGAGAACACAACAAACCACCTTGCTCTTCGATGATCAGAGGGGTGAGCACTGTGGTCCCCATTTCGCAGGTTCATGAAGGCCCAGGACAGCTGTGCTCCACGTCACATAGGTGGAATTGAGGGTGGAACCAAGAACATCTGGTTCCCATTCCAGGGCACTTTCTATGGCCTGGTTTTTTTTTTTTCTAAAGGTTTATTTAGTCATGTAATTTATGTGTATGGGTACTCTGTCTGTATGTACATCTGCACACCAGAAGGTGACATCAGACAGTTGGGAGCTGCCATTTGGGTGCTGGGAATTGAACTCAGGACCCTTGGAAGAGCAGTGAGTGCTCTTAACCACTGAGCCACCTCTTCAGCTCCTTTATGGCCTATTTTATCTCTGGTTGCTCTATATGGAATTATACTTACCAGTTAGGGATGACCCCTCACCTCAAAATACTGTAACATGGCAGATGTCAAGGGAGGCAGAAATTAGCCCAGCCATAACCATTGCAACCATCAGAAGTTTGCTGGGCCACATCTGATCCAGTCTTGTGTTTGGAATTCAGGTGGTCAGCCATTGATGTATCTTTTTAAAAAGTCAGTGCTGTTTTTATGCCAATGGAGAAAGGGGATTTAGAAATTAGGATGAAATTTGGATAGTCTGTCTGCCTGTGAGATCCTCTGGAGAAGGGTATTTTAGGTTAGGTAAATCTAATTCTACTGACCGACATGGACTTGGGAAATCTATTCATTCATACATAAACATTATTGAGAGAGCACTGAACATACACACTCAAACACAAGAGGCACCAGTTCTGGTGGATCTTACATCTCATGGAGGGAAGTGATTGTTGACACTCAGAAATCGGAGTTTGTGCTGGGGTCTGAATACGGACGTGAGTCCCTGGAAGGGGGACTGGGTCAAAGGGCTTGGAATGGCTGTATCTGTTAATTCAATAGCATCTACTGGCTGCCTTGTTCTTCCCCAAAGTCAAAAACCATAAGAGAGAGATGAATGAGACATATCTGTCCAAGAGTTCAGTCTCCAAGCACAGGATAACTTATTATGGAATGGTGCCTATCAGAGGCAAAGAGGAAGACAGAGCAAAGAGCAAGGACTCTCTTGAAGACCCCAAGACACTTGTTGAAAGAACCTTACCTTTAAGCTGGTTATAAAAGAGAAGTCAAAGCTTGTTCAAAAGAGGGAGAAGAATATTCTAGGCAAAGGGACTCATCTGTGTGGAAACACAGAGTGAACAAGGTATGCTTATGAAACTGAGTGGGTTTATATGGTTCAATGGCAGAGAATCAGAGCAGGAGGTTGACGATGAGCAATAAGTCTGGGGAAGTTGGCAGAGGCCAAATCCCACAGGGCCATAAGTCATCTGCTGAGAACTGTGACACTTCTCCACTGAGGACGGGAAGCAATGGCAGAGTTTTACATAGCAAAGTCTGATTAGACATACATTTTTAAACCTATAAATCTAACACCTATGGGAAGCACAGGTCAGAGCTGGGCCGACTGGAAGCAGAAGAGATTGCCTGAGATAATGCTTTAATAACCAGGGCAGCAAACAGAGATGCAAGCACAGGCATGGCAGGAAAGAGGTAGAGAGATGACCTGGGGAGTCACACAGCCTGTGGGATGGATGCGATGAGTGGTTAGGAGCACTCATTGCTCTTCTAAAGGTCCTGAGTTCAATTCCCAGCAAAACAAAAGGGGACCCAAGGGTATGCTTTGGCAAAGATATCCAAAACAAAAAGACCATCGCAAGCTGAAAGTCTCAGCAGAGGGGCAAAGGCTGTCTCTAAAGCAAGGGCTTGTATCAAGAGAAACAAGTCATTGTATACCACAGAGATGAGGAGTGCCAGCGAAGGTTGATCAGGGTCTTAGGGGGGGGGGGGAGATCTTTCATAGCACACAGGTGGTTCCTCTGAACTGTGACATAGAGGAAGATGTTGAAGGCATTGGGCCAGTCCTGCAAGGGTTGGTGGCTGATTGGAAGAAGGGAGATGATAAGGAAAGGTAAGAAGCTTTAGTCCATGCCCAGGATTCTGCTGAAAGTTGGGTCAGATTTGAAGCAGATTTGGAGGTCCATAGGAAGAGCTGAAGCTGTGGGGTTTCCCGTGTTAATGTGGGAGGGATGCTCAGAGAAGAGGTGGCTTAGGGACATAGGACAGGTGACATTAAACATTTAAGGAACCAATGGAGACAAAATGGGAAGAACAGGAGAAACTGAGTCTCTGATGTCAGAGTGGTGGCATCTGGACTGACAGGAGTGACAAGATGGAATGGTCTGGGACCCACGGCCACATCTCTCTGTTTCTTACTAACTTTGCATTCTTACATGAACTTCCCCCCATCCCTGTTCATCCTCTGTGAAGAACAACATCACTGGAGGCTGGTTGAGAGGACCCAGAGGGCGCATGTCGATGGTAGCTCCTCAGAACTATCAGTGCCCAGGATAGGAGACACTTGATCAGAGTGCAGTCCCCTTCAAGTGGGCAGTGAGCAAAGGTTGGCCAGCTGTTCCACAATCAGAATTCACGGCTGAGACAGAGACGGAGCCTGAACCCGGCTTCCTTGTACGATCTGCTCTTATTTTGAGCAGCATCTTTTCTTGGAGGTTCATGGTTCCCTTTGCCAAGATCTGATTATACCTGACTTCCACCTGTCTCCTCTTCAGTCCTCTCTCTAATGACGCTGTCTTCCGTTGCTGAAGTTGACAGAACCTCCCAGCAAACAAATGGGGCATTCTCTGCTCCAGTGGGTCACGTTATTAGGACTTAATAAGAGAAAATTAATTAAGAGCTTTGGCACCAAACATAATTTTTAATCATTCCACAGACCTAAGAGACTGACCATCAAGAAGTCAATTCTAAAGTCAACACTGCAAAAATGAGGATGTCACCCTTGTCGCGTGTATTTGTCACTTGTGAGTGGAGTGCTGTAGCTAGAGTTTTCCTGCCTTGCCCACAGTCAGGACAAATCTTTGTCACCCGCCAGTCCCACAGCCGCTCAGACCCAACCAAGTAAACACAGAGACTTATATTGCATACAAACTGTATGGCCGTGGCAGGCTTCTTGCTAACTGTGCTTATAGCTTAAATTAATCCATTTCCATAAATCTATACCTTGCCACGTGGCTGGTGGCTTACCGGTGTCTTCACATGCTACTGGTCATGGCGGCGTCTGGCAGTGTCTCTCTGCCTCAGCCTTCTACTTCCCAGAATTCTCCTCCCTCCTTGTCCCACCTACTTCCTGCCTGGCCACTGGCCAATCAGTGTTTTATTTATTGACCAATCAGAACAATTTGACATACAGACCATCCCACAGCAGAGTGTGGTCAGGGAAAGAAGAAGAGAGGTCACTTCCAAACCTTTAACAATAGAAGATCAGAGCAGCTGTTAGGTGTAGAAACAGCTGTTGTCATAGTTTCTTCTCGGTGCGGTCCCCTGAGGTTCCATCTTGTACTGTGTAGCTATCTAGCCCCCAGCCTTAAAACATACAGAGATTTCAATGGGAATAGGAGAAGGACAAAAAGACTGTGAAACATTTGTAGTTTTGAATCTAACTTTAGAGCCAGTGAAATGGTTCAGTGGATAAAGGCAGCCTGGGATCCACATGATGGAAGGAGAGAACTGACTCCAACAAGATGTCCTCTGACCTCCACACACATGCCTTAGCATGCACACACACACACACACACACCACACACACACACACACACACACACACACAAATAAATTTAAATCTTAACTTTAGTTCAGATTAACTCATTCTTGGTAGAAATGATTCCACCTGTCAAGCCTGTTCATTCCCTGTTTAGGAAACTGAATGGAAAACAGAGGCAGCCTGGTCCAAGAGAGCCTAGAAACACCAGATTAGTCGCCTAATTAGTATCTGGCCTTAGGCACACTTCCTCTCAACAAACGGTTTCCTCATCTATAAGACATGAGTGTTGAACCTACTAATCTCTGAGTTCCTCCCACCTAGGATTTAGAACTTACATAGAGAGTAAAATAATGGTAAAGTTCTCAAAGGCCAACAACTGGCTGTAAGGCATCCCCAGGAATGTTGGGCTGGGCATGAGAAGTATCAGCTTCATAAATGGATGAGAGGGTGGGTGGTCTGTATTCTGTAATCTGCAGGGAGTTTGTCCAGTGTCTGGATTAATGTTGACTCATATCTTACCACCCAAAGCTTCCTGTACACGGTCATCTCTCTCCACAGCTAGGTTGCTGGATGGCACTGAGATTGAGGATGATGGAACTAGAAGAAAATTTGCCATGTGAGCACCATCCACTCCAAAGGATACCCCACAAAGAGGCACTTCACTCTTCCAGATGTACCCACAAGCCCAAAATACTTTAGGAACACATCTTAGGGACTGTTCTCAGCATCAGACAGATCCAGGAATGCTGCGTCTGTCTATTAGTGGGCTTGTGATAAAGAACAGACCCAGCTGAATAAATAACATGGATGCTCAAACCAGTTAATACATTTTGGGGATGCCATGGTACGTGGCATCAAGCCACAAACTGCTCTTCGATGAAGGTGTATTTGTTAGGAAACTTCAGCAACCAACTTCGTCCCATCATCAGCGGTTTTAATCCAGCGAGGTTCCAGAGCAGCAAGAGACTCCCCTCCACACAATCACCCCGGGAGCTAAGCCCCTCCCACTCTGTAGCCTCATGGTCTTTAGGCTTTTCAGCTTGTTGCTTCTATCCAGTAGAAAAGGGACCTTGAAGGAAGCAGGCCCTCCTCTAACGTGTCCATTCAATGCCTATTTCTTAAATGTTGGCCCGAGTCTGTTCACACTCCCACCAGAGATCTGGCCTCTCCTAGTTCAGAAAGGGGACAGGAAATGCCATCCCGTCCCAGTGGCAGCTGTATGTGGAGGGGTGACCATGGTGGACTGCTAGCCATCTCTCATCACCGAAAGCCCATCCCAGTGAGAAATTTCTAGAAAGGTTCTGAGCTATGATAGTCTGACATAAGATAAACACCCCAGCTCCCGAGTATCACCTGTTTTAAGTCTCAAGGATTCGAAGAGCCCAAATTCTCCAAGGATACAGACTATGTTGGTTATTTTTGCGTTACTGTAACCACAATGCCTGACAGAAACAACTTAAACCAGAGATGCTTGTTCTGGCATTGGGTTTTAGAGGCTGCTGTCCATGCTGGCAGGAAAGACACTGAGGTGGGGGTGACTATCCACCATAGTGGGAGTATGTTTGTTCATATGATGGCAGACAGGGAGCAGCAGAGAAAGCAGGCTGGGAACGGGGGCGCATATAACCTTCAAAGCCCTCTCCACCATGACCTACTTCTGCCAGCCAGGCCCCACCTCCTAATGGCTCCACAGCCTTCAAAACAGCCCCCCAAGCAGGGATCTGAGAACCTGCGGGGGACATTTCAGATTCAAACAATAACCCAGAGTTTGGGTATGTCTGCCTACACAAACAACTTTTTAAATTTATAATAACATATGTGAAGCACAGCCCGGCTGTGCCTGAGACGCATGAAGATATCTCTCCAGAGAGCATGAGGTGGCCTTGCCAATCTGGCGTCCCCAGACACGCCAAAAATAGCTGGTTATATTTACTTATCCATTATTTATGTAAGATGAAATCATGTGATATTTATTTAGTAATGATGATAAAATAATAACTAGCATCCATTATGCATTGTGTTCTAAGTACTCTGAAAAATGCTTCACATGCTGTAGGGTTCTTTTTCTTTTTAATCTTCTTTACCCCATGCAACTCCATGGCACGGCTGCTTTTACAGTCCCCGTCTCCCTGACAGGAAAACCAAGAACGAGGGGCAGCTCTCACAGAGTCTGCTCTAGAGCACAAGTTCCTGGTGGCCACGGTTAAAACAATGCATCACACATTCAAACACACATCGCACACGAGATCTTATTAGTGACGCTAATAGAAATTGTATATAAACATATACAATTAAAAGGAGAGTTACCTTCTCCGTACTTGTTTGAGAGGTGTGCACATGACCTGGAACATGGAGAAGGAAGGAGCATCAGGTACATGGCGCTGCTCTGATCTAGATACTCTAGAGTGATGCCCCACTTCATAGACAAACTGTGTGTCCTTGGACAAGATGCTTAGCCTCCCTGAGCTCAGTCTCCTCTTCTACGAAACAGAGCTGAGATGGCTCACCTCATAGGTAAGTTTCTGTGATAAACAGCTCCTTTTGAAAAGCCCTTTTAGAGTGGCAGGACATTGTAAGCTTCCAAGACACACAACCATCCCTGTGACTTTCACCGTCACCACGGCCTTCATCAACACCTCTAAGCGTTGATACCACCCAGTGTGGCTGAAGAATGCCATGGCTATAGAGTAAGAGCTCTCAGCTTCAGAAAGGAACCCTGCAGAAAACTCCCCAGTTGCACAGATCCGTACAGAAATGGTCCCTTCAGTGATACCAGTGCATATCGGAGACTCCAGATTTTCCCTCCCTTCTCCAGTCCTATTGTGTAACGCTTACTCCACTCCCAGGCATTTCACCCTTCTATTCCTCTCCTCAGAAGAGGCTTCTCATAGGTCTGTGTTGCCCGGGGTAAGCAGAGGGGAGGCAATGGTTCTGACTCCGAAGCCTCAAGACACACTCTGTGCGTTGACCAAAGGCAATCAGCCCCATCAGGAGCCCGCTAGGGTGAGCGCTCTGGAAGAAGTCATGTAAAGGAGACACTGCCCTTCAGTGCCCAGGCACCAAGCTAACACGGAAACAATGGCTTCCCTCGACCCTCATCCAACACTCTTGGCATCTTTTGTCTTTTGATTCTGGATTGCTGGGGTCCTTCAAGTCAACGTGAGTCTGCCCAAGGGAGGGACCTGGCTCCCACGGTCCCCACTTCTCCGGGCAGGCCCTCAGCAGGGCGTTGTGGCCACACAGTGAGAAGCATGAAGACAGGCCCTGGAGAGTCTGTCCTCAGCAGATAGACAACAATCTGATCTCTGCCAGAAGCAACCCTCTGAGGCCTCCAAAGTATTTCCTGTTTCCCCTACATTGCATATTTCTTCTCTACTTGCCTGCTACTGTCTTTAGTGTGAGTTCCAGGGCTGGGTCTTTGAGGGGTGCAGTCTAGAAAGTGAGTGTTTGACCACTGTGGGTGGGGCTTCAGGGAGAGACACAAAGTCAGACCTCACTGTCTGGCAGAGGGAAAATATTGTGGTTTGAACGTGACTACCCCCATAGGCTCATGTGTTTGAACTTGTTTGTTTATTTTTGTTTTTTCAAGACAGGGTTTCTCTGTGTAGTTTTAGAGCCTGTCCTGGAACTTGCTCTGTAGACCAGGCTGGCCTCGAACTCACAGAGATCCACCTGGCTCTGCCTCCCGAGTGCTGGGATTAAAAGCATGTGCCGCCGCTGCCGCCGCCGCCGCCGCGGCTGCCACCACCGCCCAGCCTGTGTTTGAACTTTTGATCCCTAACTGGTGGCACTGTATGGAAAGGTTGTGGAGCCTTTAGAAGGTGCAGCCTGGAGCGTTATAGCCTGGCCCCACTTTCGGCTGCATCCACTTACTCCTTTGGATGCAGTGTGCCATCGCCCCTTCCTCTCTTAAACTGCTTCTTGCCTGGTATTTGGTCCCAGTAATGAGAACATAATATAGGAAGCCTTCGAGGGAACTGATGGGGAAGGGAGGCCCCGAAGGGAGAGCTGACTCCACGCCCGTAGAACCAGTCGGTGTCCAGAGCACCTTTCCCACCTCTGTGTTATTATTCTCCATACACGATGGCTCCTCCTGACCACGGAGGGGAGGCATTCCACAGAAGAGCAGATGCTCATGGGGACAGGTTGGCAGTGAAGGAGAAAGAAGACAGACAAGTGTCCTGTGGTCTTCCTCCAATGACCGATCCCTTTCATGTAGCCTCGATGGTCGTGCCAGCCAAGTCAGCACTCAGGATTCCTCACCTCATCGGGTCTCATAAAGACTCAAGGAAGGGAACACCAGTTCCAACTTGCTGATGAGAAACTGAGGCCCGCAATGAGCAAGTCCCTTGCTGAAGGCTTGCAAGGGGCAGATGTACCTACTACTCTATATACGCTCGCTAGCAGGCGAATTGACTCTCAGTCGTGGGGACCGAGGGTCTTTGGGTTTGGAAGTGGCCATTTCTACCATTGCCCTACGTTTTAACATCTGTCACATCTGGAGAGAGCATTTTTTTTTCAAATTTACATGTAAGTGTGTGTGTGTGTGTGTGTGTGTGTGTGTGTGTGTGTGTGTGTACAGTGTCAGAGCTGAGATTATAGGCATCTGCCACACATCTTTTACATGAATGTTGAGGATCCAGAATCAGTTCTCCATGCATGCACAGCAAACACTTTACTGTCTAGGTCTCTTCCTCCTCTTCCTTCTCTTTTTTTTTTTTTAAAAATAAAACTCTAGCCAGGAGGTGGTCATTCGTGCCTTTAAGACCAGCACTCAGGAAGCAAAGACAGGAGGATCTCTGAGTTCAAGGTCAGCCTGGTCTATAGAGCAAGTTCTAGGACAGCCAGGGATACACAGAGAGACCCTGTCTGGGGAAAAAGAAAAGAAAAGAGGAAAAATAAAATGTAGTGTTTTCTGTGCAGTAGCGGGCAAGGACAAGCGCTGTGTCTAGGCAGGGACAAGCGCTGTGTCTAGGCAGGGACAAGCATTCTGTCTAGGCAGTCTTGCTCATTATAGCCCACCATGGCCACTATCAGTATCACCTGAGGCTTCTTTGAGATGCAGATTCTCAGGCCTGGCCCCAGACCTACTGAGTCAGGCTTTCTGGGGATTCAGCCGGGAACCTGTGAGTTACCATGCTCTCTGAAGATTCTGATACACACCCAACAACTTTTATACCACTTAAGTCAGGCAAGAGATGAGGGTCTGAAGGTGAATTCTGGGTCACCGAGGGGGTTAGAGGCTTCCCTGTAGACTTACTCCTCAACTTGGCTTGACCTGTTATTGGACACATGGTGGGAAGCAGGGCTGCGCCCCAACCCCACCCCGCAATGGCAGGGGCTCGGAGACCTGCAGAGTGGACACTCAGAAAAGACAACGTTGGGTCAAGTTGTGTCTCTCTGCTCACAGGAAAAATCCAATGGTCAGAACGCACCAAGGAAAGGCCGGGATGCTTTTTAGAGAACGCCTGGTTGTTGCTATGGTGATAGGGTGTGGAGGAGCTAGCCAAGCGGGACTGCCCACTGGTGGTGGTGAGCAGCCTTCTTCCCATTCCTCGGAGTCTGAGAGAAAGGCCGTTTCAGCTGAAGAGAAGCATAAGGGGAGAGAGAGACGATGAAAGAAGCGTCTAACAACCCATAGAACCTATAACCCTGCGAGGAGGAGGAGGAGCCCAAAAGTTGGAGACCCTTTAGAGAGGCGAAATGTCTATTCTTCCGAAAGACCACAAATACAGCCAAGATCCGGGTACATTGCAAGTAATTACTCAGTAGCTGTTAAAGTGCATAGAAAATCCCGGGGAAGGACTCAGTTAAAATTCACATTTCTTGCCTCCCTCCTCCCTCCCTCCCTCCCTCCCTCCCTCACTCCCTTGTGCTATTTTTTTTTTTCTTCTTTTCTTGTTTGTTTTTGAGTCAGGGTCGCATGAAGCGCATGCTGGTTCCAAACTCTCTCTCTGTGGTCAGCGATGACCTTAAGCTCCCCGACCTCCCGCCTCTTCCTGTCACATGCCGGGATTGCAGGTCTGCACCACCACAGTGGTTCATTCAGTCAGGACTGGGGATTAAACCCGGGGCCTGACCAAGGCCTGGCGAGTAGAGCTGCATCCGGGTCCTCTCTTTCTCCTCTATCTCAAGCTCTTCACCCTTTGCTCGCCTGAATTTCCACTCCTTTTTCAGGCCACCGCTCTCTTCCGACTCTCAGGCTTCTTGGCCCACCTGGGTGGATGCCCTCCTAAGCCTGGTCATCTTCCTTGTTTTTAAAAACCACGTCCTCCATGCAAGGACTCAATCATTATTTCGGCGAAGCAGGAGTGGGTGGAGGCGCGGGACGGGGGGGGGTGGGGGCGGTGGCGGTGGTGGTTGCTAAGGGGAGTGAATGGAAATGAGGCAGTTTATGTTTCTCCAACTTTTCCCAAATAAGTGTTATCTAGAAAAACAGGTGCACTCCTCCCTGCTCAGCCACTTATCCGTTAAAACGGTTTAATTACTGCCTGAACACGAGACAGGCAATTAAAAGGCAGGATTCAAACCAAAAACTTAAGGCACCCTCTTCAATCAGAGTAAAATTGTCTGATCGAGAGGCTAATTAAGAATGGAGTGTAGCGATGCCAGCCAGAAATTTTGTCTGGGGCCATAAAAGCCCCCGGTTCTCTGTACCCGGGGCCCAGGCTCCTCCCTAGTGAGTCCCTGTCATGTTCCTGGTGCTGCATTGGCTGTGGAGACTCAGCCGGAGCCTGTAGCCTGGACAACGGCGCTAGGCCACACGCGAACAAGGCACGTGGGACAAACAGATGAACGAGTAGCTTCAGTACCGATGGCGTACAGGTACACGTTTAAGGGTACACAGACGTAATGGGCACCCTTGGGAACAGAGGGGAAGCCTCTTTGTCCAGCACCCATCACTACCACCATACAGATCCCCATGCCAGCCCTGGGACCTGGGGTGTCAGCAAATGGCGCCCTCATCACCCACCTATGACAGCCAGAACCTTCACAGTCGTTCAGAGGCTTCTCTGTGCTCACAGCTCGTCTGTCTGCAAGTCTGTCAGCTCTACCTGTGACGCACATCCTGCGTCTAAAGACGTCTCATCACTCCATGTGTCCCCAGCACCGGTCACCGGTTCCCACCTTCAATGCTGTGTCATTTCCTGCTTCGTTGGAGATTTCTATTCTCGCCCCTTTGGGGGCACCAGTGAATTTTCTTAAGAGCAGATCTGTCCATGTCCTTCCCTCTTCTAAATCCACTCAGGCCATTCCCACTATACTGGAGAAATGTAAGACATGATCATATCTGGGGTTCTGCCCGCCACCTCCTCCCCTCTCCACACCCAAATGTTTGCGCTGTGTTAGCCATGCTGACCTCAACTCCATGGCCTTTCTCTTCCTTCTTTCTAAAACAAGACCCCAGATGCCTACAGCCAAGGGCTGTTTAACCCTATTTCATCTTCCTCCCAGCATGTGCCAGTACAGGAAAAGGGTCTAGTTGGTTTATTTGCATGTCTCCTACGTGCCTTCTCACTTAAATCTAAGTTCTCCAACAGCAAGACTTCCTGTCTCAGGCACCTCAGGATCCCAAGTGCTTTGCACACAATAGGCCTTCAATTGCTATCCATTTGCCTTGTCGCCTTGTATGTGGTTTGTTTGTGTGTGGCTTGCTAGATGTGGCTCCCACTTTATTTGACCAATATAACTGCAAGAACGTTCACTCTGCCAGGGGGATTTGTATTTCAGTAGCAGAGGCTATGCAAAGAGCTAAGAAAAGGAGTTTCAGATGTCTGTCATTCAGCAGGATTGGAATGACCACAGGATCCCATTGATGTTGCCTTTTAAAGGTGCAAGATTCATTCAACACCTGCTAAGCACAGGGCGTCATGAATATGCAATACAGGGAGGGAAAAAATATTTACATTATGACTTAATTGGGGACTTTGAATTGTGTCAAGTCAGGAAGGGGGCAGGATGGAGCAGAAGCAGACAAAGGCGTTTCATGCAGATCTCCACGATTTCATGATCTTCTTCCTTCTGGTGACTCACGGAGCCCGGGGAACCTGGAGTTGCCCTGGCGTCAAGTGGCTGAGAGCTGGAAGGTAGATTTGGCTTTCTTCCACAGTTACTTGCCTTCTTTGCTCAGTCTTTGTTTTCTTCTCTTCCTGCCAGGTCTCATCATCCACGAAGGACCCTCCGTATACCGCATCTTTAAACGATGGCAGGCCGTCAACCAGCAGTGGAAAGTGCTGAACTATGACAAGACAAAAGACTTAGAGGATCAAAAATCAGGAGGCAGGACAAACCTGCGGACTTCCTCATCAACCCAAGCCAATATCCCCTCCACGGAAGAGGAGGCAGCCAGCCCTCCTGCCCGTGAAGAGGGCCCCACCAGGGCTGCCAGCCACCCCTCAGGCCCTGGATCCCAACACCACTGTGCTTACACCATCCTGCACATCCTGAGTCACTTGAGACCTCACGAACAGCGGAGCACGCAGGGCGGCAGCCGAGAACTCGTCATGAGAGTCACCACGGTGTGAAAGGAGGCCGGGGAGGAAGGCTGAGACCACACACACACACACACCCCAGGAAAGCGGCTGGGCCAGGAGGGGCCCAGGAAGCAGGAATGGGAGGCAGAAGTCCGGCCGTGGGTGGGGGGCCTCGAGGGAGCCTGGAGCAGAGGGGAGCCACGGGGAGGCTGCCTGCTGGAGAGCGCCTGTGATTTCCAGTCTGTTGGGTTTCACAGACTGCACAACGGTGGGCGGGACAAATGGAACCCGCCCCCAGAAAACGCTCCTCCCTGCAGAATGACAAGTAGCAAGGCACCCAGAAAGGGCTGGGCAGAAAACGGCGGCGGCGGCGGCGGCGGCCGGTACCCGAGGTACCTGCTGCCCCTGTGGGTTGTGAGGGCAGCAAAAAGAACAAGCCAAGGCCACCCGTGGCGTGGACCAGCTTTTGTAACCCGCACCTCTCTCTCTCAGTCTGGGGTTTGCTCCTCCCTGGGTGCTGCTTCCCAGCCCTGGGTGCCCCAGGGAGAGAGTGGGACCTTGTGAGCTGGTACCCCTACCATGCTTGGGGGTGGGGGTGGGGGGTGGGAGGCTGCACTCTGCAAAGTTCCAGTGACTCAGATGGCTTCACGGACCCCCCGGAGACCGCTCCAGAAGGGAGCTGCGGATATGCCAGAGAGATGGGGCTGTGTCCCCCAGAGAGAACTCTCCTAGCTGTAACTACGAGTATCACGTGAGCTCAAAGAAGGCTGAGGTTTGGGGATGGGCATCTATCTTTCTGTTCCCTTGTTTATTTTATGGTGATATGGGCTCAAAGATGTTTACAGGATGGGGGACTCTTCACACACATACCTGTGTGCGTGTGTGTGTGTGTGTGTGTGTGTGTGTGTGTGTGTGTGTGTGTGTAGAGTGAAGTATGGATTTCTCATGAGTATCTCAAGCACACAACTGCTGCTGCGGCGTCAACCTTCAAATGCCAGGCCAGGGATAATTCGCCCCACTACTGAGCCTCACCCACACCCAGGATAATGTAGTGCCATGTCCTTTGGGCCTTGGCATTCGAAAGGGTAGGCACACACACACACACACACATGCACATGCACACATGCACACACATGCACACACACATACACACACACACACACCCAGACCCTCCCACCTGGGTCTGCTGCAGTGTGGGGTGACGCTGGCCCGTGTATCTCAAGGAAGGAGTGAACACCGATCTAAGTATTCCTGGCCTCCTGGCACCGGCACCCTCCCTGAAGAGGCAGTTCGCTCGCCTTGTGCTCAGTGCGGTGCCGTGCGCACCTTGGTCCTCCCTGTGCGGCCGAGCACTCCAAGGAGCCAGTGGGGAGCACTGTCTCAGGAGCCGGCCCGTGTGTTCCGGGACCTGCCAGGGAAGGCCGCTGGGTGGTCACCCGCAGTTTCTTACCATCATGGCACAATGGACGCGCCTTCCTTGGGTATTAAAAGGACACTGTCGAGTACTTTTTTAAACTAGTTTTTAGGGTTTTTTAAAACTCTCTGTTATTTGTAATATTCTCTTAAAAGCTTGGAAATAAAATGTCTTTCCCTACCACGTGTGTCCCTTCCCCGAGGTTTCTTCCTTTTCCTCCCGTGACAGCCACTGTGGAAGAATTCAGTGTTTTTATTTCTTCTTTGAGAGTCCAGACACTAGGGCGGACAGGTGTGCTGCCCTCAGTATGTGTCATGTGTGTATTGACACATGGGTACTCGTGGTGTGTGTGCGTGTGCGTGTGCGTGTGCGTGTGCGTGTGCGTGTGCGTGTGTGTGTGTGTGTGTGTGTGTGTGTATCAGAGGTTGGGGCAGACAGGCATGCTGCCCTCAGAATGCATCCATGTGTGTGTTGATACATAGGTACACATGATGCATGTATATACATGGTGTGTGTGTGTATGTGTGTGTGTGTGTGTGTGTGTGTGTAAACCTGCATCAAAACAATGAGGTTCCTGGCTTTTTTTTTTCTTCTTCTTCTTCTTCTTCTTCTTCTTCTTCTTCTTCTTCTTCTTCTTCTTCTTCTTCTTTTTAGCAAATGGATTCCATCAGGCCCAAACAGAAACCACTCTCAAACTCTCCCAGATTACATACAGTCCAAGAACCCTGGAAGTATTAGTACGAGAAAGATCTCTAGGGAGCTCCACCCCTTGGGTCCATTTCAGAGAAGCTGAGAGACTCTGGGAGGTGGGGCCATATTCCCCTGAATACTTCCCTTTGAGCATCAGAGAACAGTCCCCAAATCAGCGTCCAGGGAAGGTGTGGGCAGAACTCAAGTAACAGAGATGGTTCCTCCCTTCACCCTGACCGGTCCCTCCTTCCTGACAGATGGTCAGGTAGCATCATCAGTGGGACATGCATCATGCATCAGCCATGGTCAGTGGGACATGCATCATCGTGCATTAGCCATTGGTAACTGTAGTTGGATGAGTAGTTAGTTGCTAGAAGGAGATCTCCTGATGGGTGAATTCTTTGCAAAGATTACTTCCCAAAGAAGCTTGCAATCCAGAGACTTAGAAAAGACACACTGAAACATAGAAAACTAAATGAAAGCTAACACTACAACTGAGCTGTCTTCTTTGAAGGGTCTGAAGGGCTGGAGCTTGGCTGGTTGGATGCATGCTTGGATGCGCAGAGCCCTGGGTTCGATCCCCACTGGGTGGTATACACTAGGTGGAGCATCACGCTTGTATTCCCAGCACTCAGGAGATAGAGATGCAAGGATCAGAAGTTCAAGGACAGTGAGTTCAAGGCCCACCTGGGATACATGGGACATTATCTAAAAACAACAACAACAAAAAATGAAGACAAAAAAAAAAAATAAGAGTTTGGGGTCTCAGTCATTTAACTTAAATACTTAAGGAGACTGTGGCTTATTGTTATGTGGATTTGCTTCTTTCAAAATAGTGTTCAAATACAGTGGAGTCTGCACACCATCAGAACTATGGTGGCTACCATGCTCTCTCTCTCTCTCTCTCTCTGGTGGGTCACAAGTCACTTCAGTATCTTATGGTTATTAAGAGATTTAAGAATCATTGTTCTGAATGTGTTGTACTGAAAGAGACTCAATTGATGAGAAATTCTCATAGAATACTGGGCTTGTGGTATCTAGATGATACAAGCTCAAGAGTGAAAAGTCCTGCTTTGTCTCGTTGATTGTTATATAATCAGGGTGTGTATATTGTTATATACAGCAGGGTCTGGTCCATCGTGATGCACAGTAAATTCTTCTAAATGAGTAAGACACCTGCTGGAGGAGTAGAGGTACCCCCTCCTTCAGTACCCAGGCGTCATGGCCCCTCTTCTCTCCACATACACTCTGCCTGTCAGGTCATTCGCAGTGTAGAAAGGAAAAGCCAGATTTTACTTTGCCCAACAGGATGGTAAGGTCCTCATCCCTCGGGGAGTAGGGCTTAGAGGTACCACGAATGGGATAAGATATTACCTAACATCCAAAGTTCTTACTCCATGCGAGGTAGTGAATTAAATGTCTGACATTTATCGATCAGTATTACAACAACCTGATCAAGTAGATGTCATGGCTGTCTTTATTCTACAGATGTGGACACTGAGGCAAAGAGAAGCAGCCTGCCCATGGCCACCAGCTAGTATGCCTGCCTGGGTAGTCTGGCTGAAACCATAACTACTTCATCATGCTTCCTTCGGACAGCTGGGGGCACCGGAAGGGAAACTTGCACCCAACAGGTGCCAAGATGCTGCCACAGTAGACGTCTGCAAGGGAAAATCTGGAGATGGTTGAAATTGGGGCTAAATAATAATAATAGTAATAATAATAATAATAATATTTTGTCTCTTCTAGGGGAAAATGCAGAATTTATCTAAAAACCAATTCCCAATGTTATCTAGATAATATCATTGTTGAATGGGAGCTTGTACATATTAGGGAATTAATTATGTCTGGGAATTGGGGGATTTTGAAAGGCCAGTGGATATAGTTAAAACACGCTTCCATGAGCAAATGGCTAGGTTTTATGAGGGTCCTAGAAAAAAAAAATCACCTATCTGGACCTAGATTTTTGGCTTTGGCTCCCAATGACTGACAGAGTGGCAGGCGGAGGCTCCTAGCCACAGTCACAACACGTTGGAGGGAGCTGCTTTTATGAGAGGTTGCTAATCAGTGTCCAAAAACTCCAATTATTATTGGTATAACTATAAAAATAATTCTCTGGGAGAGTCAGATCTGTTGCCATCTTGGAGCACAGAAACTCTAAAATCATACACGTTTTTGACTAAAATAACCAGACTACCTCATAGACCTAAGTTCCTGCTATTTCTTTGTTCTGTTCTCTGCTCCAGATAGGTTGCTGGGGCCAGGAGAATGATTCGATATGACAGCAACCAACCCCTCAGGATACCGATGTCCTCTGTAAACAGGATTCATTCTATCGTTCAGGAGAGACGGGAAGGAGAAAAAAAAACATATTCTGCATTTCCCCCTTATCTTCTCATCTCAAATTACTCTAATTATTAGTATCAAATGGTCAAGGAGTATTTTAAGCGTGAGGGTCTGACCCAAGAGCAGAGATATAGCCCTAAACCTTTACCCACATGCTCATCTCTCACTCTTACAGGCAGAACGACATCCAGGGATTTGAAAAGGCTCGTGTGCTGTGCACAGTTGAGGGAAGGTCTAGGACGGCTCACACGTAGTGAGGATCTAGGACTGGCCTCAGCGTGGTTCTGAGCCCCGAGTCTGAGCTGCACTGTCGGGTGCCAGCATACACCTCCACCCTGCTTCGTCTGTCTGACCTCATACACACGCCTATGCCCTCCGAATGCAGGCCACCCTGGAAGGAGAAGCCGCTGGTTTCCTCTGTGCCAGAACTTCAGAAAGTGGCAAGCTAGAGACTTGACTTGGTTCTTGAACCCAGCCCATTGAGATGTGTCCCCTCCCCTTCAGTGTGCCACTTATAACCACATGCACCAGCAGGCACCACTGTCACATTCCAAGCCAGTGCTCAGTAACTGTTTAGGGGATGGGGTGGGGAGGAGGAGGGCTCAGAGGTGTAGAAGGAAGCAGGCACGCCTGTGCCCGTCGTCGTCGTCTTTAAACTTCGTAGGCAAAAGTCCTAAACTCAAGGGACTCTTCAATGCCCTCGGTGTTGGTCTCAACCTGGTGCTCTGCTGCCCCAGCTAGGGAGGAAAGGGTAGAACCTGGTCCTTGGCATCCAGGCACAGACAGAACACTGCCATGGGTCTACGATCCCGAGGGCTCTCACTACAAAAAGGGGACAATCTGTCTTTGCATCTATTAACCAAGAAAGTCATATGCTCAGGATCTGTCTCCATCGACAGTGCCCTTTCTCGATAGGGAAATAATAGAAGTACCTAACTATACAGTGTTTTCCATCTGCCAAGCTCTGTCGCCAATGTCTTAAGTAATGTGGTGGCCAAAACTGGCCGCAAAAGTTGGAGATTCTAGTATCTCCAGTTCTCAGGTGGGGAAAGGCAGGCGTGGAGAGGTGGGGCACGGTGCTCACTGGAATTTACATCTCAGCTATGTGGTACCTTACACTGGGCTATGAAAACTGTATTACACCGCCCTTGGAGAAGTGGAAAGGAATTAAAAAAGCTCCAAATTCAAGGGGCATTGGAGGAGAATGAATGAGCTCTCCAGCAGCTGGATGCATCCAGATGCTGTTTACATGTATTCCTTCTGGGTGAGCTCAGCTCAGTTCCAACCTCTGCATCCCTCATCCCATGGAAGGACTGACATCTTCACTGGGATTTCTACCATCCAAACCCTAAATAGCTTCCCAGGCAACCCCTTCTCCTAATCTAGAATCTCCTAAGCTCAGGATTTCTACTATTCATCGTGTAGTACTTCCTTTCTTTGGACCTTATGTTAAGCCTGGATGTTAGCCATGCTTCCTCCACCTTGAATCTCCTGCCTACCCTAAATATTGCCACTTACAGTTATGTTTAACAGTTTTCCTGGAAACTGGAAGGCAACTTAAAGTTTATTCATATGAGAACCCGTGGTGAGAAACAGCTATGTGCAGTTTCTGCCAGATGCGTATCTCAGATATAAAGGAGATACAACCACCTTCCAGAGTCCCAGTGCCTCATTATTAGACACCAGGAAGAGGCTCAGAAGTTCTCATCAAAAGCTCTTCTCACAAAAGAGCCTGCCCCACAAGCTGACTCTTACTAACTAACCGTAAGCAGGGAAGCCAACAGGGCTCCTCTCCCTAGGAGTTTGCATGTTTAAAGGGAAATAACACTTGAGCAAGAAGAGCAATTGTGTTAAGTGATAGAGTTTCAGTTATCTTCTTTCGCCCTGAGGATTACAGCCATGAGTGTGAGTGTAGCACACAGACACATATCCAGGAAGAAACATGGGTTAACGACAAAGGCATCCCCCGAAACAGTGCACTGAGGCAAGGCCTGTGGCTGGACAGCCTGGCGGTGTTACACAGGACACCAAGACATTCAGGTAACCATGGAGAGGGCCAGAACATTCCTGAGGTCTCTAATGTCACTAGGCTTAAAGAGCCACCTTGTCTAAAAGCTGGATTTGGGACATTGCCACCTTTGTCCCATCCAGTGGTTATTCCAAAGGGTGACTTTGGAGCGGGAATTCCCTGCATCCTACAATAAAGGATGCTGTGCCTTTTCCAAGCAAAGGTGTGGTGAGTCCAGGGCTGCCATTGTGGTTCATGTTCATACCAAGCATGCCAAGTCTCTACCTGCCTGGTGAACCATGGTGACAATATTGTAAGGCCTAGTCCTTCTCTCAAAAGGCTCAGGACTGAGGGACTATCTTCAAATCATTTCATGGGCACCTGCTGTTCATGTCTACCCCTTTCTCAAAAACTTTCCCTCAGCAAATCTACATCATGTGATTTTGATAAAGGTGAACTCCTATAAGCAAGTCAACCATGGAAGTGAAACTGTGATCTGAGCTTAAATAGTTAAAAAAAAAAATATCTTAGATAAATCAATGAATTTACTTATCTTTGCGGATTGGTTCAGAAGTGAGCATATGATCAAAGCTAACCCAAGTCTTCCCCAGGATTATTCTATCAAAGTTGGGGAAAACACTGTTTCCCTCTGGAAGGGTTGCTGGCAGTGAGTCATAACTCCAGGAACATGGAAATCACCATTTCATGCCAAGTGGAAAATACTTCTCTCCAAAATAAAGGCATATAGAGGCACACGGAGCGAACAGTAAGGAGATGGTCCTGACTCTCCTGGACCTCCATAACTCCAATGGCATTAGCCATGAATACCATTCTGCTTACAGTTGTCTGAAGTGGGTTGATGTTACAGCTGAAAACCCCATTTTGCAATACAACGGTTTCCAACAATTCCACTACAAAGCTTTGGTTCAAACTCATGGGATGTTTGTTCAGAGGGAGGCCATAGGAACAGGAAGGATCTGCCTCCCTCTCCTGTGGTGTAAGGACTCAAGCTGGCTTTGGACAGCATTTACAACCAGGGTTAGTCTTCATTCTCTTTATGAATCTGCTCAAAGTTAACAATCTTAAAATAGGAAGACAATATACAGAAACATAATCACATATTTCAAGAGTGTCTTTTTAAAAAAAATTTTAGACACAAAAATTAAAGGCAAAGCTCAAATTAAGACCTTGGTCTACTCTTCAAAGACAAAGGAGTCTCTGCTACTCCTGATACTGACCATGAGATGTTCTTACACACAGGCCTTGAGTCACTTTGCTTATTCAAAAATATAACCTGTGGAACAATATTCACAGTGCTCATGTTCGCAGGGAAACAAAAACCAAACCTAACACTCACATTGTGCATTTGAAAACACCACGGGCTACTTGACCATTGACCACATTGTTCTTATTAAATTGAGCAGGAACCACAACACTCTGGCATGAAGGAGGAAGACCCGTGGAAGCAACTGGAACTCAGTTCAGAATCCTTTGCATTTTGATGTCTGGTTTTCTCATCTTTAAAATAAAGATTTGCTGCTAGAACTTTTGTAAATCTCATAGATAATGCATATAAAGTTGACAGAAAATAATGGCTGCCATTATCATTTTATTATATCATTACCGCAGCATATAAAAAACAAGGTTAAACCAAAGCAGACATGGACACCCAGTACTAAAATCCAACTAACTTTAAGTTTTCATTCAGCCACATGTTACAGATGCCCAACCAGGAGGAGCTGAACAGTAAGGGCTTATTTTTTTCCTGTTATAATGCGCTGTCCTGAGTAAGTATCTGCTGATATCAGTCTTGCTGCCACTAATAATAGGTTTTGCTACTGATAATCTAAACTTTTTCTCTCTGTCTGCTCTGTCATCCTTAGCATGCCGGTCTGTCACCTGTGACTGTAACCTCACAGCACCAAGTGGTCTAGTAAGGCCCAAAGCAGGGAAGAAAGAAGGGGACCCCGCTATGATCACTTCCCTCCTTTACATCAGGAAATGCTGGGGCTTTTGCAGAGCCATGCTTCAATGCCTAGATGTTTCCCTCTGTATCAGAAACGCATCACAAAGCCTCTGTTAGAGACCGGTGATTGTTTACCCTGCTTGGCTCCTGCTACAGATTCCATCCAGAGAGAAACAGATGGGCTGGGATTCGGGTAGGCCAGCTGGGGGCATCTTCTCCATACTGTGAGTAGGAGGATAAATCAGTGTGCTAATTTTGAGGGCCATTCGTTAGTATTCTATAAACTTAAAATGCACATACCCTTCAAGCCAGGAATTTCATTCCTTTGGAACACCACTGAGAGACAGCAGCAGGTGTTGCATTTGCAAACAGTTTGGGAAATAAGGATGGGTGGAACATCACGGTAACGATGCCACAAATTGGAAAGGACCCAAACGTCTGTGCCCATAGACGTGAGGAAGTATGAGCCACTGAAACCCTGTGACATCATCAGCATCTGAGGAAATGTCACAAACCCAAAGGGACTGACAGACAAAGACGTCAGAATTATATTGACGGGATCATGTAACATATGGGACAATATGCACCATGGTTACGTATTTGTGAATCAAGAACAAAATACTGACACCTGCTGTCTTACTTTTCTATTCCTGTGATAAAACACCATGACCAAAGCAACTTATAAAAGGAAGCGTCTATTTATGGCTTACAGTTCAAGAGGGATAGGAATCCATCACCATCATGGCAGGGAGCATGGCAGCAGGCAGGCAGGCATGGTGTTGGGGCAGCAGCTAAGAGCTCACATTCAGATCCACAAAGTGGGGATGGTTTGAGTCTTTTGGAACCTCCAATCCCGTGCCCTGTGACACACCTTCTCTGATAAAGCCATACTTCCCAATCCTTCCCACACAGTTCCACCAAACTGGGGACCAAGTATTCAGGCATAGGAGTCTACGAGGGACATTCTCATTCAATCCACCACACATATTATACATATATATATAAAATATATATTTAAATATATATATATATATATATTTCAACATGGCGTACTCCAAAAGAGTATAAAAAGATAACCGAACTGATAGGAGCTATTCATTTTTGAGAGAGTATAAGTCTGAGGACCATGAAAGGCGAACTTTATGCTGGTGTGGTTTGTATTTTTGCCGACATTTTGATAACAGAAATGAGGTTGTGCGGTGTTTTAATGATATTATATACTACAGTTCACCAGTGGGGTAAGAGGCAACCACTGAAAACTGTGGGTAGGGGCTGGAGAGATGGCTCGAGAGTTAAGAATACAGAAGGCCCTCCCAGGGGACCTAAGTTCTGTTCCCAGCAACTTGGTGACTTTGGAGCCAGCCACCTGGAACTCCAGCTCCAGGGGATCTACGACCTCTGTCCTTTGGGGGCACATACACTCTCATGCACACAATTAAAAATAAAATATATATTAAAAAATAATTTTTAGAAAGTAGTATCAAATGAGGCATGATGGTGCACATCTACAATCCCACCACTCAGAAGGGTGCCAGTCTGTGGGCAGTCTGAGATCCATATAGAGACCTTGTTTATACACACACACACACACACACACACACACACACAATTCATACATGCACACTCACACATATACACACATACCACAGAGTACCTGTTTTTCCGTATTTTGAGACTCCTAGCTAACCTTTCTGAGCAATTGCTTCAGTAGTCACTGGCTCAGAAGGTTTTAGCAGGAAGATCACCATGAGCTTGCAACCAGCCTGGGCTACATGGTGAGCTCCAGGAAAGCCTGTGCTAAAGACACTGTGTCTCAAAACAGACCAAAATCAGGGCTGGAGAGATGGCTCCAATGGCTAAGAACACTGGCTGCTCTTCCAAAGGACCTGGATTTGGTTCCCTGCATCCACATAGAGACCCATAACCATCTACAACTGCAGTTCCAGGGAAGCTAGATGTCCTTATCTGGTCTCCATGGTACACACAGGATAATAACAACACATTGTTTTAAAAAGACCAAAGTTTAAAACTAAAAATAAATTGCTTTTGAGGAAAGGCTGTCCAATTGTGGTTAGAGGATGCCAAGGACATCTACATTTCTGATGCTCTGATGTGAGGAAAGTTTGAGAGCAAGGAGATTTGCAGTTGGGAGTTTATCTATGGACCAATGGAGGGCTGGGGCAGGAAAGCAGATCTCGGGTGACAGGAGAGGCAATCCCATCTTCTGCTAATCCTTGGGCCTCCAGCTAGAGTTTTCTAGATCAGCCTCTGGAGCCACCAGGGATCTGTCCTTTGTGCTGCAGCCTGTCTGCTCAGGAGACCCTGAGTGCCTCTGCAGCCAGGCACCTGGGACTAGCTGCCCACTAGCCCCACTCTGTGCATCCAGAAGAAGCCACGGGCACACACTGGCTGGGTTCCGGGCTGCCTGCGTTGGTTCTTTGCCCTTCTCTCCGCCCACCTTCCAGTCCTTCCAGGCCATGGTTCTCTTTCAGTCACTGAGGGCACATGGCTGTCTGATGCCAATGCCTCATCCTACACCCACTCCCACTCCAGCCCACAGTCTGCAGGACCCTCTGGGCCCTGATAATAGGCGCCAATCCGTCCTCTGCCCAGAGACATGTCAGCTGCAGTCAGTCGCTGAAGACTCGACTGGTCCAGCCAAATGCTTGCAGTCTCCCAGGCGCCATCCTAGCCTCGGAGCCTGCCAGATGTGACTTGGGAAAGTCAATCAAGGAGACTGACAGCCAAGAGAGGCTGAAAACAAACAAGGCCAAGTCTCTTCTGATGGAGCCAGATGGAGACCCTAGGGAATCGGGCAGAGTAAACAAACATCAAGTAAACAAAGTCTTCTTCAGATAAAACAACAGAGAAGGAACCTCTGTGTGTGTGTGTGTGTGTGTGTGTGTGTGTGTGTGTGTGTGTGTGTGTGTGTGTGTGTACATGGAAATTTTCATAACAGAAGTAACATAAAGCCTGAATCACATTGCCCTTTTGTGCCCTTGTAGGCGCAATCTCTAGCTGAAGAGAAGACCCTTTCTCTTCCCCTCTACAGATCCCCCAAGGTCCAGTTCAAAGGCAATGTTTTCTAGGGAGCCTTCCTTATCCCATCTCTCTCTGACTCCACCCAGCACAAACAAACATACTTCCTCCGAGTTTTTATTTCATATTTCTTGGACCATATTGTCGGATAGAATGGAGTTATCTGCATGCTAACCCTACAGGCCAGCCTTTGAGTACATTCAAGAGACTGATTCACTATCCCTCTGTTCTCAGTACCTAACACATGGTGTAGGCCAGTGAGAGGTAATAAATGAATAAAGAGATCAATCATTCATTCACTCATTCCATATGCAGTCATTGTACATATGGGTATGACAGACATTAACAAGATGAACAAGACAGTAAATTCTTCAACTTCATGGAATCTACAGTCTGAGAGATCAAGACAGTCATAAAGACAGACAACTATCGTAAAGAGTGGGCCATGGAAATGGGTCAGCAAGTAAACATGCTTACCACACACACCCGGTGAGTCCAGTTAGGTCTCTAAAGCCATGTGAAAGGCAGATACGGTGTGGTAGGCTGATATAGAAGACAGAGACAAGAGAATCATCCAGAAGCTCCCAGGCCAGCTAGCATGAAAAAAAAAAAATCAAATAGAAAGTGACAGACGACTCCCGAAAGTTGTCCTCTGACCTCTACACACACTCTAGGCATGTGTGCATACACGCTCTTTTTTTGTTTGTTTGTTTGTTTTTTGTTTTTCGAGACAGGGTTTCTCTGTGTAGCTTTGCGCCTTTCCTGGATCTCACTCTGTAGACCAGGCTGGCCTTGTACTCACAGAGATCCGCCTGCCTCTGCCTCCTGAGTGCTAGGATTAAAGGCTTGTACCACCACCGCCCGGGTCTTTTTAATTTTTATGTTTAGAAGGATGCAAGGTCAGCAAGCTGGCTTAGTGGATAAAGGCATTCGCTACCATGCTGCCAACCCTGATAGCAGCCTGAGTTCAGTCCCCAGAACCCACATCGTGGAAGGAGAGTTCCAGAAGTTGTTTTCTCATCTCTATATGTATGCTGTGACACATGCACACACACACACACACACACACACACACACACACACACACACACAAAACAAATAAATAAATAAATGTAAAAATAGCGATGCTCTCATGAAATACAGACAAGGCAGGCAGGCGGTATGAAGGAGAGAAGGTCCAGTTTCACCCAAGAAAGGAAACGCATCAAGAACAAGGTGATGCTGACTTGGCGTGTTAGCTTAGAAAGGCATCCTAGGAGCAGGTGATGGGTTGAACGTGTGTCCCAAAGTTCAAGGGCTGGGAACCAAACTCCAAGAGCAGCAGTGTTGGATGATGGTCGGGTCCCAAAAGGACCTCCCCTCAGATGCCAGGGACATTGTCACTATAGTAGAAATGAGTTCCCTTGAGGAGGACACATATTAATTTACTTTCTCTATAAATTAATCATAATTTATAAACCATAAGCAGGTGATAATCTGTTAGAAAAGCAGAAAGCCAACTAAACAGAAGGTGAGGCAAGAGTTTCATGGAGGAGATGGGGACAAAAAAGGCAGGAAGAGCCTTCATGCCTCAAGCAGGCTGACATATATGGAAAGGGGGGCCGGAGCAGGAAAACCTCAGATCACAGAACATTTCCAAGAGAGTTTGGGGGTGTCATTGAACTAGTGCTGTCCGTTAGGTGAGGTTTCCTTAATACCCAGCGGTGCTCAGTCATTGGTGGAACGTTTGAATCATGGGCATACACAAAACCAGAAAGGGCCGCGCTGGGGCCATTGCCGGTGAATGGTCCCCCGCTCCCCTCAGCCTGAGGCTCGGGTGGCACATACTCACTGCTGACCCGCTTGCCTTCGACTGAAGTATCCGTCAGCAGGTAGGCGAGAGACGGCTGCAGGAGACAAAAGGAAAAATATCCCGGGATGAGGGCCCTTCATCAGCAGGGACACCGACGCATAGAACCATGCGGCCAAATCACTTCACACGAAGGAAGGGAAAGCCGGGGCAGGCACGGAACTGGCTGGTCGGCAGGGGCATGATGACGGTGGGTACAGCATGCGAGCCATGGGAGACAGAGGTCGTGTTGACAACAAGGAGTGTCAGAGCAGATTCCGCTGTGGGAAGGGGCCCTGGCAAGAAGGCTCACAGCAGGGCAGGTGAGGTGACTAGGAGATCTCAGCAAATATTCAGGAGTAAGGTAAGGCTGTCACGGGAAAGGAAGGGAAGAGGGGGACTAATGGAAGGATGGAGTGTGGGAATGGATGAATGAATGAATGAATGAATGAATGAATGAATGAATGAATGCAAGGGGCAAAAAGAAAGCTAGCTTTACCTCCCTCTTAGAGAGCTCTGCAGATGAGTATCGCCACCTGCCCCCATCCAGGATGGTCTCGGGCAGATAGGAAAGCGAGTCTGTGCCCAGTCGGAGCCCAGATTCCCAGGAGATGCAGCCATCCTCTCGGGCGCGTTCCTATTTCGGGGCCAGATGGTGTTTGCCTCATTGACTTTCATTGCTGATGTCGTCTTGTACTCGGGGTTTTCACGGGTTGTTTTATTTCCCTTTTCTCCCTCCACCCCACCCCATTCATTCTCTTCTTGCCCCACTTTTGTGCTTTACCCTGTGTTCATCGCTCTGGCAGAGAGACAACTGGATCTCTCAGCAGGTGGAGTTTACAGGGAGCCAAGAAAACCTAGTTCCCACAGCTGAGCCCCTCCGCTCCGGGAAAACACTGCAGTGGGATCCCTGAGAACAAATAGTAAACACAGATTCAGTGGAAACCACCACTGAATGAGCAAGACGGCAAGGCCACCAAGCACAGCCATGGCTGGAAGGGGAACCTCTGGTCTAAAGGACTTCCTTCTTCCCAGCCTCCTTCCCGTCTTGCATGGAACCAAGTCTAAAGATCAAGTTCAAGGATGGTTGACATCCAGGTGCCGTCTGATGTGATTGTTTCCCTGTTTTAGCTGCCAGAACGGACAATAAACTTAGCCATCTGCTCATCACCATGCTCAGACCCCAAACACCAATCATAGTCAAAGATTCCTTCTTTCCTTCCTAACCAAACAACATTCTACTCAAATCCAGTTCTAGCTGCTTCCAGAAATAGTGGCCCAGCATTCTCTGGTGCTTCCTCCATAGCCTTGTCCAGTTTGTCTCGGTCTGAGTCTCCCGGACATTAGGTATTTCTGTTTTAGCTCCTTTAGACCCTTAGACCCTTGGGAATGAGAGTGGGGCCTTCTGTCTCCTTTTAGGACCTTTGGGGACGGCCTGTGCCCTGGTAAAGCTGAACGACACTTGTGTCTGTGGCCTGCTTTGACATCCTGTAAAGCCTGGGCCAGCACCTGTCCATCAACTACTCAATGTGGCTCCTGCTCCCCCACCTGCTCCATCAGCGTCTGTCTACAAGGAGCACGATCTGTACCATGTTCTGAGGCCATACGAAGAAATAAGGCAAGGCAACCCACGCCCATTCCTGACATCTTTCCTGCTCGTGTGCACACTGGCTCTTCCTTTTTGGTTGCTATTTCCCACTCCCCTTGCTTGTATTTAGGGTATTATGTAACTGTCTCGCATTTGGATCTAACTGACTCTAAGGATATTGATCGGCCCTTTTCTGACTGGCACATGGTTCCCTGGGCCCAGATTCTACACTTGTGTGGAGGTGGTGGTGATGGTGTCCTGTGTGGCAGCGGAACAGCAAGAACGGAAGCAGCATGGCAGATGCCAATGGGCAGCCTCTCTGGATCAATAATATTAATGACTTCAGAGTCTTCCAAAGAGCTCCTGCCAACACTTTTGGCTTTTTCCAATACTATTATCACGATTACAAGAGCACCCCATGGTCCTTTTACTTAAAGAAATGACAGAATGCCCCAAATGAGAGTACTCTTGATTCTTGTCTACGAGGATGACATCCCTAACGTTTGCTACAGAAGTGGATGGTGGGGTTGGGCTTGACCTTCATTTGGAGATCAGGGTACCAGAAGGGGAGATGGCATCATCTTTTGAGAGCTCATTTTTGTCACTGGTATCCACATGGCCACTTCTGCATTGCCCTGAGGATTTCCAGCCTTGACATTAGGCCATGGGTTAACAAGAAATAACCTGAGGAGTTTCCACCTGCTTTCATGGAGATGTGTTATATGCTTAGTTGGCAAGACAAGGTTTTGGGATAGACACTCTAGCTCCACTCTGCTGTGTTGTTAGCCAAGAATATATTCTTAAAGCCCCCTCACACACACCTCTCTGAATCTTCGCCATCTGTGGTAGATTGAATGTAATTAGCCCCATAAGCTCATAGGAAGTGGCAATATCAGGAGGTGTGGCCTTGTTGAAGTAGGTGTGGCTTTGTTGGAGGAGGTGTGTCACTGTGAAGGTGACTTTTGAGGTCTCCTATGCTCAAGCTATGCCCAGTGACACAGTTCACTTCCTGTTGCCAGCTGGTCATGTCTGTTTGCATGCCATAATGTCATACCATGATGATAATGTACTAAACCTCTGAAACTATAAGCCACCCTAATTAAATGTTTTCCCTTTATAAGAGCTGCCGTGGTCATGGATTGTCTTCACAGCAATGAAAACCCTAACTAAGACACCACCCATTGTATAGGGAGTGTGGTACTCAACAAGATCTCAACTGATGGTGAATGGCAGTCAAGAGTCTATGGTCATCACTCATTGTAGGGGAAGGGCTTTGGGAGCAAGAAAACACAGTTAGAGAAAGAAAAAAAAGGCCTAGAATCTGTGGAAGTCATTTATTCATTTACTCACTCAGCATTTGTATCTTGAGGGCCTACTCTATGTTAGAATAAGTGATGAATAGAAATGTAATTCAAGCTACATATGCAACTTTGAATTTTATATTTACCATAATTTTTAAAAAGTAAGGGGATAGAGAGATGGCTCAGTGGTTTAAAGCATTAGCTGCTCTCCCAAAGGATGCAGATTCGATTCCTAGCATCCATTCAGTAGCTCATAGCGCTCTATAATTCCATGCCCAGGGGATCCAATACACTCTTCTGGCTTCTGTGGGCATAAGTCATGCATGTGGTGCACAGACACATGTGCAGGTAAAACATTCGTACATATAAAAAATAAAAGGGTAAAAAAATTAAAATGAAAAGTAAATGGAAATAGGTGAAAATAATTATAAAAAGTAGCAGAGTTTTTTTAAATAACATTTTCATACATACTTAGTATATCCAAGAAATCATCACTTCAGCAGATAATCAATGCTTCCCTAGCATGCACAAAGCCCTGGATTCAGTCCCCAGCATAAAACCAGGTATAATGGTATATGCCTGTGATCCTTGCACTTGGGGGGTGGAGGCAGAAGAACCAGAATTTAAGGATATTTTTGGCTACATGAGTTCAAGTCCAGTCTAGGCTACATGAGAGTCTATCTGTCTGTCTGCCTGTCTGTCTGCCTGCCTGTCTATTTATCTATCATCTATCTATCTATCTATCTATCTATCTATCTATCTATCTATCTATCATCTATCCATCTATTTCTATATAATCAATATGTAGAGGACTAAAGAGACATGTTATGTTCTGGCTTTCACACAAAAACACTGAAGCCCAGGGTGCATTTTATATTTTTGGCACATTTCAACTCTAGTCAAACACCAAGTGTCCATCAGACACCTGTGAACACCAGTAATGGCCCTGGACAAGTGGGTTCCATATCACTTTCTAGTGGGAACAATCCAGACAGGAAAGCCTATTAAGAAAGTTACGATGTTATGATGAGGATAGAGTTATGCACAACCAAGATCTCAATGTGGAGATCAAGGAACAGCTCCCTGAGCTTGCGTCTCTGCTGGCGGGGCCTACAATGTCACAGCTGTTGCTGATGTACTCATTAGGGGCAAGGCGGTGCGCTGTGCACATTCCATACCTTCAACAATCCCAGCCTCTGGCACATCTACTAGGTGTTGCTCTTACCCTTATGTGGTGAGGAGACAGAGGCCTAGAAACTCTAAGTTGCTTCAAGACCATATGGCTGCTGAGAGTGAGCCAAGAAACCCAGTCTGGCTGATTCCTTACACTTGGGCATGTGTTTACTATTCCGCTTACTGTGTTCCTTTGGGGGAGTTGGTCCATCTGAATCTGCTAACAACATGTGGTTGGTTCTTAGCGGTTAGGGTGGTTGCAGGGGATAAGAGGCAACTGTCATGAATGGTGTGAATTGGGTACTCTACCTCACTAGGATGTCAACTGTCATGAGTGGTGTGAATTGGGTACTCTACCTCACTGGGATGTCAACTGTCATGAGTGGTATGAATTGGGTACTCTACCTCACTAGGATGTCAACTGTCATGAGTGGTGTGAATTGGGATCTCTACCTCACTAGGATGTCAAAGACAGGCACAGTCCTTTGTTTCTTCTTATTTAGATTACAGCCATCCATATACTGGTTAACAAGAGTCTGACTGGAGGTTGGGGCTCTTGTCCCTAGGACTAACGAAGTCCTTAAGGAGGTCTGCCTGGCGTCATGACCACCTCCCACTATCCCTGTGGGCACTAGGTCTCTCTCAACTAGAACCGATGGCTCCCACTGAAGTTGACTGGAGGGAACACTATAAGATGCCACCTTCTCATGGTAGGTTCCTCAAGGCCCAGCAGAACAAACTCAAAATGTCCACATTAGAGAAAAATGACATTTCGAACAAAAATAAGACTTACAGTATCTGTTAAAGTTCATATTCCTACATGGCTGCCAATAGCTGGGACTCAGTAATAGCTGTTTCCCTTAGAGGGGTATACATACTTCCGTTGGCCATGGCTCTCCCCACTCCCCACTGTATCCCAGGCAACTGAGACTATAGCTTTGATCTATCATCTGTCATTGCTGTCTGTCATAGAGACCCATCTCCCGGTAGGCACATCTCTACAAGATAGAGCCCACAGTCTGGCCATGTGGTCCTTAAGGCCAATAGGTATACTCTTTGCTTACCTGTGCCTTGTAACATGGTCTGGTCCTTCAGATCCTCCAATCAGCCATTCTGCTCTGCAGACCCACCCTGGTCAAAGGCACCACCCATACCCAGGCAGGTGCTGGAACTATCTTCAGACCCTTCCCGCCCTGAAGAGATTCTGAAACACTAATGTCTGTTTCAGTGTGTGCTGTGCTTCTGAGGAGGCCAACCTTAAGAGGCCCTGGGGTCCACTTTACCTTTGTCAGGGTTGAGGGAAGTGTCACACTGTCCTCCTAGGGAGACCACATAGTGAAACGGCTAAGAGCCCAGACTTGGAAGCCAGGTACCTTGGTTTGAATGGCTTCCGCCACTCACTATTTGTGTGAACTTGGAAAATGCACTTCCCCTCCCCTGCTTGTTTTCCTAGCTGAGAATGCTAGCAGAATAGGAGGCCCTCATATGGGTTCTGTGGCACAGCCAGTGTTGTGCAAGTTGGTATTATTATTATTACAAAAGCACAAGTCACACTTGCAGCATGAAAGCTACTGTGCTGCTTAATCTGACCAGCATATAATTGTAGTTGTTTGGGTTTTGTTGTTGCTGTTGTTGTTTGTTGTTTTGTTTTTTTGCTCTTTACTCTTTTGGCACTTTGGGGGGGGGAGCCTGCCACTCAGCTCTCAATAATCACACGTGGAGACTTTTTCTTACTTATAAATACCTGGCCCTAGCTTGGCTTGTTTCTAGACAGCTTTTCTTAACTTAAATGATCCCATCTACCTTTTGCCTCAGGGCTTCTATCTTTCTCTCTTCCATATACCTTTCTTTACTTCTTACTCCACGGCTTGCTGTGTAGCTGGGTGACTGCCCATGATGTCCTTCTGCCCTCCTTTTTTTTTTCTCTCCTTGATCGTCTCCTTTTTTCATTCTATCTATTCTCTCCACATAGCAGCCCCACCTATTTCTCTCTCCTTCCTTGCTATTGGCCGTTCAGCTCTTTATTAGGCCAATCAGATGTTTTAGACAGGCAAAGTAACACAGCTTCACAGAGTTTAACAAATGTAACATAAAAGAATGCAACACATCTTTGCATCATTAGACAAATATTCCACAACACAAACAAATATAACACATCTTTAACTATATTCCACAACACATAGTAGGCACAGAAAAGTTAATAGCTGTTTTTTTTCTCAATACTATCACCACAGAGTTCAAACTCTAGAAGACCCTTGCTTCTTTTCGAAAGTTTCTGAGTCAGCCAGACATGATGGCATAGCCTATTATCTTAACACTTAGGAGATAGAGGCAGGGGGATCAGGAGTTTGAGTCAACTCTAGCAAGTTGGAGGCCAACCTGGTCTACATAACACCAGGCCAGAAAAAGAAAATAGAAAGCTGTGACTTCCTAGCAGGGATTTAAGGGTATAGTGCCACATCTCATGATGATATGCTGCCAAGAAACAGGTCTTGTTTATGCTTCTTACTCTCTGCAAAGAGGTGATGTATCTCACAGAGAATAGCTGGCTCCCAGACCATCTCATAACCAAGATTCCACAGGTCCGTTCCACGGTGACCGGGAGCCAGGCACGAGGTTCGAGTACAGCCTCATGACGCAGCTGCAGTGTGAGATGAAGGTACTAAACAGAGGGTTTTCCCATCACCAACAAACGGCTGGAGGAAAGCGGGGATCTACTCTGCAGAACACTCGCGTGCCAACTCCAGAGAGTGGGATTGGCACAGAAGGGATGAGGTCGGGGGCCCAGAGGAGGCTGCTGTGGGTGACCTGGATGAACAGGTTGGGGCTGGGGTTCTTGAAAGCCTGGAAACAGAAGAAAGAGGGTGCAGAAGCCAGACACCTGCACTTTAGGTTTGCCTGCGCCATAGCAGGGCTTCTAAAACTTTCTCCACTTGTGACTTCTCACCAGTCAAGTAACTTTTACATGACCCCAAGTATATAGGTATATAAAATAGGTATACAAATGAAATATTTACTGATAATAAACCATAAAGAAACATTTAAAAATTACTTGATATGTATATACATAAAACTTAAAGATTAAAGAGAATTGGCATACTAATGAGATGAATGTCTTTGATTTTTTTTTTTTTTTACACAAATAATCAAGTCTCGCCTGAATATTTGATGCTGCAGGATATGGAGTGTCCTCAGTGTCTTTCAAAGTTGATCCATATTTTTATTTTACAGTGGTCAATGCTGAAAACACCACTTCACATAAATATATGGGACAAAATGGCAGACGTGTGTTTAGGGTTTTTCAGAAATTGTTGGATATTCTGTCCTAACTTAAAGTCAACATTTATTTTTATGATTTTCTTGTCTGAGTATGAAACCCAAGTCAGTGACTCAAACTGCAATTTTTAAAAGCAAATATTTAAACACAATACAATCAAAAGACATGCCAATTTGATACTTACAGACTAAGGAATGATGGAAAGAAAATATTAAAATTCTGCTTTCCATAATTAAGTCATTAAGTTTCTATAAGAGAAGAAAATTTTGCATGCACAGTAAAAACACAGACAAGAATCTTGATTCTAAGTAGAGATATCTGGGGTAGTGTTTGTTAGCACTGAATAGCATGAAGGCATGTGTGCAGTACAAAATACATGTGAGGTACAAAATATGCACGCTGCTTGTAAACTATGAAGGCTGCAGTGAGACCATGCCATGCGACACAGGCAAGTGCTTCCAGAAATACTTCAGATTCATTATGTGTTTGATTTTGAATTGGGATGCAGTGGCTGCACATTTAGACACTTTTCCCTGTAACTAAATTTTCCTCATTTGGTCACACAACCCCATACTGGAGTTGTGACCTGCAGTTTAAAAAGCTTGTCTATAGACCAGGAGAGTCGCTTTCATTCTTCTAGACCCCAGACTGCGCACGCAAGGAGACTGGATGGCGTGTATCCCGCAATCCCTGATAAGGAGGACCCCATGCGGCTATTCCTCCCCTGCTTCTTATCCTCAAATGGCTGTGGTCATTGCTCCTGTCTGCCCAGAGCTTTCAGAGGCACGCGATAATTCTCCAGAGGGAGAGCGCTACCTACAAAAAGACTCAAGTTGCTGTGTTTGAAGATGCTTAGACCCTCAGAACCAAAGAGGGCTAAGCATCTTCCAACACAGCGGCTTTTGGTTTCACAGAGACAGTGTCTGCACCGGGTACTCCTCCCTCACACACTGTCTTTCAGGAAGTCAACAATGTGTATACCTGATTATAAATTATAAAAATATACGTTTATAACACAGTGCTGGCATGGGGGAGAAAAGACAAAACAACCGAGAAATACAAAACCCAGCAAACTCAGGCAGAGGGCCTGACCTCTGAATTAAGAATTAGCGGATCGAGGCATCCCATCAGGCCTACATGCAACAATTTACTCTGTATCGCCGTAACTTCATCATCCAGGTAGGTGTAAGGGACATCAGTGAATTAGGCTACTGTCTAAGATGCTATCAAGACATCTTCCTTCAAGGGCTGGGGATGCAGTCAGGGGTAGGATGCTTACCTAATATATAATAAGGCCCTGGAATGATCCTCAGCAGAGGGGTGGGGGGGCATGAAGGTACATGCCTGTAATACTGGCATTTCAAGTGCTGAGACAAGGCTATGAGTTTGTTATCAGTCTGGACTATGTAGTAACGCTATGTCTTTAAAAATTGAGGCTAGCCGGGCGGTGGTGGCGCACGCCTTTAATCCCAGCACTCGGGAGGCAGAGCCAGGCGGATCTCTGTGAGTTCGAGGCCAGCCTGGGCTACCAAGTGAGTTCCAGGAAAGGCGCAAAGCTACACAGAGAAACCCTGTCTCGAAAAACCAAAAAAAAAAAAAAAAAAAAATTTGAGGCTAGGGAGGCCTTTTCCTCCAACCTAAGTCATAACCTCATTCTATACCATAAGTTAATAAGAGGTCTGAAATCAAGAGGTACTTCCAGAGATTTCCCCCAAACTTCACAGAGATTTCCCCAAACTTCACAGAGATTTCCCCCAAACTTCACAGATCCTGGGCTCTGGTGTCAGGAGTGTCTCTTCCTTTCCCAGAATCCTAGATGCCTCCCACTGATGGAGCCGGATAATAAATGAGTTCATTACCCTGGCTGCTGGGGCCGGTGACAGCCCATCTGCTGGCATGATTAATTAAAACTTTGACTGGCGATAGAGGTGCCATCTCAGGGCTGGAAAGCAATTAATCGGAGTGTCTTCCAGACCATCATTTCTGCTGGATCATAAAGAGATCCACGGCAGTGGGAGTGGGGTCCTCAGGGGTCAACCCCATTGCCCCACTGTTCTGTATATTCCCTACAAGTACTCCTTCCCAAAGCAGGTTCATCCGCACTTAAAGTGGAGGCAGAGTGGATGAACCAGACCTTTGAAGTCTCTAAGTGGAGCAGAGGAACACACATGTCGGGAAGGCTTGTTCCTCTGCTGTTCAAGGAGCTGGGATGTTGAGGTTCGAAACAGAGTTTCAACCTTGTAGGAGATCAGCCCCCACACTTATTTACCTCAGGGACTCTTGAGGAATGAGGAATAAGAGGCTTAGTTAGAAATAGAGAGGAGAGAAACAGAAAACACAGGATAGACTCGGGTGGGCCTGGATCCTTATCCACCCACCCAGGACTTTATTCCAAAGGTCTATTTATAACAATGCCAAGGGGTGGAGCAAAAGACCTCCCCTTGGTAGTTACAATCACCTGGTACCCAGGCTCATGGTCCAATCAACTTCTTACGCAGTCCTGCTGGGTACAGCCACTAGGAAACCTAATGACCTCCAACATAACCTCTTTTCTGGACCTTGGGCTCTGGCTCAGGGAACTACCACTTTATATATCTGTAAAGCAGACAAGTGAGATATATGTTCTTGGTTTTTGTGATGGGGTTAGGTCCTGATAAATCCATCATCAGTTGACAATGTCCTGGGCTGAAAATACATTTAGGAACTATTGAATAGTTTAGAAAACTGTCTCCCAAAGGTCTTGTTCATCAGCCTGTGGCTCTATCTAAAGATGCTAGAACTCAAAGCAGCGGGAGGAAACTAAGTCACTGGGAACGTGCTCTTGAAGGGATGGAACCCCAGCCCATTCCCCTTTTCGCTTCCTGGCTGCCATGGGGTGAGATGTTTCCTTTGCCACACAATCGCATGATGTAGTGCCTCATTACAGACCCCAGAGCAATGGACCAACCAAATGACCCTGCCAGACTTGTGAACCAAAATAAAATGCCTTCTCCTTTTACGCTGACTTCCTCGGGGATTTCATTACAGCAATGCAAAGATGACTGGCATTCCTGATGAACTGATCAGCTGTGCATGATCAGTTGTTTCCCTCTGCCATCTCATGCTGACTAGGAGATGCAGCTCGCTGCCACTGCCCAGAATGGAGAAGGAATATCATGTTGCTGTAGATCCCCAACCTGGGCAGAAAAATAAATAAATAAAATTCCAAGTACAATGGCTACTGAATAGGCATGCTTTCACAGCGTTGTAGAGCTGAAAAATTACAGGGTGAGCCATTCATTCTAAGTCAGGGATTCACTTACTAATGTGAAGAGATTCATTGCAGAAATCAGGTACTGACATACTGATGGAGGGCAGGAAGTCCCATGCTCTGTTATCGGCAAAGCTGGAGAATCAAGTAACCCAACGGTGTGCTTTCTAAGGGCCTGGGAAGAAGAATCCTGACATTCAAAGGTAAGAGAACATGTGAATTGCAGTTCCAATTCCCCATCCCTCCCTGACTTTTTTCTTCTGATGATGTAACCACCACATTCTTCTATCTAAGCTCTCAATGAGTTAGACGATGCCTATCCACACTGAAGAGAGAGAATCTTTATTTAATCCGCCAACTCAGATGCCAACCAATTCTAGAAACACAGCTGTTTGTTGCCAAAAGTGGATAGAAAACATTACAGTGATTCCCGAAAGTGGCTGTACATGGAACCAGCTGAGGATGTCTTAGATACTTTCTTGTTACCATAATAAAATACCCTAACAAAAGCATCTCAAGGAGAAAGGGATCATTTCAGCACACAGTTCAAGGCTCTAGTCATGGCAGGGAGATCAAAGCAACAGGAACTTGAAGCAACTGGTCACATCACATCCATAGTCAGGAAACAGAAATGAACGCATGCTCAGCTTGCTTTCTCCTTTTTATACAATCCAGGATCCGATGCCCACCCACAGTAAAGATGGCTCTTCCCATATCAATTAATATAAATCAAGATAATCCTCCATCTCCCAGAAGATTCTAGAGTCCATCAAGTTGACCATCAATACTATCACAGGATCCTTTTTGTTTGATTGGCTGGTTGACTGGTTGAATTTTTTGAGTTACTGTCTGATCCTGTAGCCCAGGATGGCCTTGAACTTGTTGTAATCCTCTTGCATCAGCCTCCTGAGTACCGGTAATTACAAGTGTGAGCCTCCACGCTGGCCAGCTGGGGAGTCCTTAAACATGACTTCTGCCAGCTCCTTTGCTGTGATTTAAACAGCTGGGCCCGGGATGTACGTCTTGAGAGGCCCCGGAGCTCTCTGGGTGGTTCAAATGTGCAGCAGAGCTGGGACAGTCTGAAGCCTCCACCCTACCCCCAGTGCCCTTGAAGAGCCAACCTCTGTGAAAAGTCCGGCACCAGGGAGATCCTGACAGGAGAGAGCTAGGAGGGGGCTCAGTAACTGTTCCTTGAGGTCGGAAGGATGAGAGGGCCTGCTCACTTTGCAGCCCCATGAAGACAGCACTTAAAATGGTTTCCTCTTCCCCAGGGCAGAGCCAATGGTGACAGAGGTGGGAACTTCACGCAGGAAGCAGCAGACAGCAGCTGGCGGCAGAGTATAAGGACTTTTCTAGAAAAGAGAGAAAGGTCGGGGAGAAACGTGGCTGAGGCAGAAATGGGACAGGCGAGACCGGGAGCAGTGACCAGGTGGGTGGCTTGTTCTCAGAGAAGAGGGGAGAAGCTGGAAGCACGTTAAGCCAGCCTGACGATATGTTGAAGGGTCTTCCTTGCACATGTCCTTGACTCTGGACCACATTCTCCCCAAGATTCTCAGGACCCAGGAAGAGGGTGAAGGAGATGGCGTCCCATACCCCTCGACTCCGAGGCTACCTGGCATCTCTACGCCTTGGTTTGGCCCCTCATCACTTCTCTTTGAGGCTACTATAGCAGCCTCTACATGGCTCGCCTGCGTCCTGCCCCAAGGACCTCCCTCATCCCACTGCATACTGTGACCTGCATAGCCTTGCTGAAGTGCCCACCTGATCCCTTTCTCTCTTCAGAATCAAGGGTCTCCAGAGATAATTGTTCTTTCCTGTCTTTATAGTGGGACTCATTCCCATTTCCCATCATGCACTTGTACCTCCAGGCCAACCACTTACCCTTCCGTGAGCCCGTTCTGACCTCTGCTGAGTCCTCTATTTGCACAGCCTGCCCCTCTCTCTTGATTAAATTCTGTACCATCAATGTTCATCTTAAGTGCTGCCAATTCCAGAAAGCATCCCCCGTAATGAAGACGAAAGCCAATTGCTTTTCAGTGCCTCTGCCGCTCTTCCCACGCCTCTTTCCTGGCTTTGTGAACTCATCACCCTACCGATCCACGGACTTGCCAAGCACAAGCCATGTGCATTCTTCAAGTCCACTCTTCTTGAGTGCCCAGGAGTGTAGATACAGCAGGTGTCCAGTGCACATTTATTAACTTGAATCTGTAGAGTGGGAGTGAGTACGCACACATACCTGCTTGTGGGCAGCGGGAAGATCAATAGAACCCTTCCTTCCCACCAACCTTTGCATGGGATAAGAATCTTGCAGCCTACATATACCCATAGGGAGAAACATAAGAGGATGGGGCCACATCCTGGGACCAGGAAAAGTGGGGACTAGTGGTCTCTTTCCTCATAACAAGAACTCATGAAGACAAGAACACAAAAGCACATGATGTAAACAAGAACCAACATTTACACAACACAACACACTGGTCCCATGATCACATTCTCAGTAAATGCAGACATGCTGATTACTTCCTTGGTTTAGCAGTTTGGCCTTTTCTGCCTAGTCAGGATGGACAATAGTCCCTCCTCTTACCAAGCAAGCTAAGACACATGTGTAAGCATGAGCCTTATCAGAACCTCAGATTTCAGCTTGTTAACAGATACAAATGCATATTCCCCAAACAAGTCCTCCTTCTCCTCTCTCTCTCTCTCTCTCTCTCTCTCTCTCTCTCTCTCTCTCTCTCTCTCTCTCTCTCTCTGTGTGTGTGTGTGTGTGTGTGTATGGATGGAGCAGCATTCCTTCCCCTCATACATAACACACAATCTTTTTTTTTTTTTTTTTTTTTTTTTACTGCATTTTGTCTTTGCAGTCAAGGTAAAGTTTTGGTGGTTGCATTGTATTCTCCTCAAAAGCTATGTTGAGGTCTTAACACCCAGGACCTTAGAGTGTGACTTTACTAAGAATTAGAGTATTTGCTGATGCAATTAGTTAAAATTGGGGTCACTGGAATAGATTGGGCTCTAAATACAATGTGAGTGACTTCCTAGGAAACAAATAGTGGGTCAGGAAGGGAATATGAAAAACATATGTCAGGCAGGCAAAGAGATTATAACTTGTGTGTGGGATAGATTGTAATTTGCATGTGGAAAGACAGTGTACACGTGTGCCACAGAGGTTTGAATTTCAGACATCACATATTCTCTCTCTCTCTCTCTCTCTCTCTCTCTCTTCTCTCTCTCTCTCACACACACACACACACACACACACACACACACACACACACACACACACACGTTCTCAGTCCTGAAACTCCGAATGCCCTCTCTGCTTCAACTATTAATTAGAATCATACTTCCCATCTTCCAGTGCCAGTGGGCGGAGAGCAGTTTATGAGTGGTGATTAAGCCTCGATCAGGACACTAATAAAAATGGCCCATAAAAGGCATCCAACCCTGACACCGTTGGAGAATCCAGGGCTAGGGGGGGGGGCGCTCTGGGGAGGAGATGTCTTTAAACAAAGAAGCCAGGGAAAGGATACACTGTGGTTGGCCTGCTGAGATTCAAGCACTAGAAACACGCATACGAGGTTCCTCCTATTGAGGAACCAAGCTATCTTTGTTCTTTTTCTCTTATTCTAGTGTTGTTACTAACTCACGTGAGGCTAGGCAGAGCCGGGCACTTCCGTCAAACAGGTGCTAGTGGAGTGAAAGAAGACACAGAACTTGAGGGACCAGTAACGGGAACTGTCCCTGGGTGCTCCCTCTGTATCGAACATTCTATGCCGTTCACCTTCATTTTTTTCCCTGCAACCCTGGATGTCAGGTTAACATGGATCGCGTCTGACAGCGGCAGAAACTGGGGTTGGCAATGGTTGAGTGATTTATCCAAGGTCAAACAGCTGGGATTTCACAGAGGATGGAAAACACCGTACCCTTATATCACGGTTCTGCAGTTGTAAGGTGTGGGAGCCTTGCTGGCAGAGCCCCAAGATGACATCGGATCTTGCAGAGACAGGGAGCGTGTGTGGCTATGATCTTGTCTCTGTCCTTATTCTTCTAAAGCCACCAGGACTCGGTGATAGTGTCCATTTTGATGGACACTTAAAAAGCAGGCATTTAGGGAAAAAGAAAAGTGGTGATATTATTAAGTGGCTTTGAAGACTTGAATTCCAGAACTGATGCTCACTGCTCCTCTAACCACCATGACCGCCAAGGGTAGGCTTTTCCTAAGCCACTGGTGGTAGCAGGAAGGGCCACGCTACCTCCTGAAAGCACTCCCTTCAACTGTGGCAGCAGGAGAAAGTGTGGAAGGGACCTAGTATGCCTTCCCAACCCCTTCTGGAGTCCCATGCCTCACAGCAGATGGTGGGAATTGCTCCAGCTCCTTCAGGTAGACTCTCTTGGCAGGAAGACTGGGGAGGGCCTGGAGTTGCTGCTGCAGCTGACTCCAGGGGAAGTGTTACTTCAATAAATAGGGTTTAGGCCTCAAATGAACAACCAGTTACCATGTGTGCAGCAAGTCTAGAAAGCTAGACAACTTCTGAGATCCACAGTGCATGATTTGAATGCATCACCCAAAGTCCGTGCTGGAAACCTAATCCTCACTGCATCGAGTTAAGAGGTGGACTGACCAGAGATGTGACCTCTCAGGAACTGGCTCTGATGAACAGAAGAGGCTGGCCCTTTCACTTGTCTCTCTCACTGGTAAAGGAGTTTAACCTCCTTTCCTCTGCCTTGCCCTTCTGCCTCCAGTCACATGGTGACATAAGAAGGCTCTTGCCAGAGGCAGGTTCCTCTGCCGTGGACTTCCTACCTCCACAAGCTATAAGAAATAAATCTGATCTTTAGAAATTATTCAATCTCAGGTATTCTGTTACAGCAGTATAAAATTTACTTAAGATACACAGTGAGTGAGTTGCCTGCTGGCACCCGGGCATCCTCTCATTTCTTCTTGGACTGTCTCAACTAGAGTGGTTTAAATAATGTGATCTTTCCACCTCCCCAGCCTCTCTTACTGCTAGATGGTCTTCCCACTTCCCCAGCCTCCCTTACTGCTAGATGGTCTTCCCACTTGCCCAGCCTCCCTTACTGCTAGATGGTCTTCCCACTTGCCCAGCCTCCCTTACTGCTAGATGGTCTTCCCACTTCCCCAGCCTCCCCTACTGCTAGATGGTCTTCCCACTTCCCCAGCCTCCCTTAGTGCTAGGATTAGACATGAGGCAAACTTCTGCCCAAAAAGGTCTGCTGAATAAGGACCACTAACATCACCAGTGTTTTAATATTTTTGCATTTTCTCACTTTTCTCTGCTTTAAAACAAAACAAAAACAAACAAAAAACCAGAGAGAGAGAGAGAGAGAGAGAGAGAGAGAGAGAGAGAGAGAGGAGAGAGAGAGAGATTAGATTAGACTGGAGGGAACTGCCAAGAGAATCACAGCATTTCATTCCGGCCATTGCTCACTGCCATGAGTTTACTGGCAGCCACCTAAGCCAGACTTCCTGTAATGAGGGAAAACTAGGCCTGATTTACTTAAGGCAATGTTAGTTGGCAGTATTATTATCTACAGCCAAAGCACTTTTGACTCATCTGTCTACAACGGTAACATCTCTGCCATGACACCAGCACCACCTAGACACTGCATTCCTTCCTTTCTCAGGACAAATTTCATCCCTGTTATTTTATGTAACATTGTAACATTTTAAAAGTTGGGATGTAGGCTGGTGAGATGGCTCAGTAGTAAAAGAACTTACCACTAAGCCCGGTAACTTGAGTCTGATCTCCAGGACCCACGTGGGAGGTGAGAATTAACTCCCTCAAGTGGTCCTCTGACCTCCCTCCATTGCATGTGTGGAGAGAGGGGTGGGGTAATGGAAGTGTAAATAATTACTTTAAATTGGAATGCCAAGTAAAATGGCCACTAGCTTTTTTTCTCTTAACACCATCGACAGTATTTTGGAGCTGAAGAAATACTATATTTAAAAACATTCTTTGAAATGGGTCGTTGGATCTGCTGAAGTTTTGGTTTTTCCAAAGGTCATATTGTCCCTCTCGTTGCTTCATGGTGGCCAGATCCATCAGAGACAGAGATAGAGGGGTGACAGCAGCCCACAGACTGCCCTAAATCAACAGAAGCCCTGGGAAGCCTCTGCTACCAAAGAACAAGGACCCTTTGAAATGAAAATATGTCATTTGCACCAAAATACATTTATGCTAGCATTAAGTTTCTTTCAAATTGTCTTTGGAGCATGTGACATACCCTTCTGCTTATCTGCAATCATCTTTTGACTTCTAAGAGTACGTTTGATGTGTGAAACCTGTGAAAAGTCACCTCTGGCCAATATGACGCCCAATCAAAACATCAATACGTTCTGCTAAGATGACTAAAGCAAGCATGTGGCCACCTCAGATTACTCTGAAGAACATCAAGAATCCAAAGTTCAAGTCCTGTACCTCTCTTTAGCTTTGGATGACCTATGAATGTGACATTCCCATTCCAGCTTTTTGTCTGCTCAGGACTGATGCTGACCTCCAGAGGGAGTCCATGACTCACCACTCATCTTCTCTGGCCAATACTGGGGCACTTGTCACAGGAACTCAGTGCTGACAAAGAGTGTTGCTGAAGCTTCAGAAATGACAGACTCAGAGGGCTTGGGTAGTCTACCATCTGGCTTCTAAAATGTCCTATGAGGGCCTTCTGCACCCAACCCCAATCCTCTGTCACTACAAATAAGAAATTGAACACATTTTTCAACCTTTTATTCTTACTAGAGATAATAAAATTCATGCCTATATCATATACTCTGGCCAGGGATTAACTATGCCTGTCTTTATGTCTCTGGGCAAGACTGTTTCTAGTCTGTGTGTAGATACTACCAGAAAAGGGTCAGAAAATCTCTTTCTTGTTTCCAAAATCACCAGAGGAGATCCCTCAAAGGGAAGAGTATTAACACCAGTAATAGACTCAACATTCTTGAAACAACAAACCATGTGGCCATATGGAAGAGATACAATTCATTGATGATGATTTTGATCTTGCCCCAGTGTGTGCTAATTTAAACATCTTCAAACCAACGGCTTGGGATGCAGTTTGAAAACTGAGCTGTAACAAACCCAGGCGGGCTTTCTTTGGTGCATTTCTGGATCAGATCTTACTGGCAGATCCTTCTTTTTGTTCTTGTGAATGGAGAACTGCAGAGGTTTGGTCTGCTCACAAGCATGAGGATTCTGACTGTTAAGGAGAATACAGTTTGTTGGGCTCCTACAGCTGACTGTTCAGACAGCAAGGCATCCACATAATCCAAACATGACTCCCTCAGGCAGCCTCTCATCCTTGCCCACAGTTCGTATCACTCATCTGTAACAGATAATAACTGCAAATACGTGAGCAAGAAACAGATGTACTGTATATTTGATGGGACTTCCCCATAACCACCCACAACAAAGGAAGACTGGAATCCTACTGAGGATGTAACACTATCCTCTTCACCTGCCTCCATCTTCACAGCTCTGCCCTAGTTTATGATAGAACCTAAGATGAAGGCTGGAACCAGCCAGAACTCCTGGCTGCTGCCTTGCCCCTCCAGAATGCGGCATTCTTCCCACATGGCTCTCTTTACCCCGCCACCCCCATACTCTCAAGTAGGCCATCAAAACATTTACCCAACAAGTCAGACCTGTTTCTAAATGGAGAGTTCTGCTCCAAAGTAAGTTTCCTTGGTTTGTCAAAGACTATCTATCTTCTATTAACAGTATGCATTCATGAACCCTACCAATAAACCAAGAATGCCATTTTTAGCATGCTGAGTAGTAATAATCGCCACTAACTCCATCCTAGGTCTGTCAGAGTCCCCCTCAGTTGCCTTACCCATCCCATATCACATTGCAAAGGCACGTGGGCCTGAAGAATGTGTGTGTGTGTGTGTTGAAGTGGGGCATGGATCTGGGGCTGCTTCCTCTACACAGCTGGCCACACCTGTTCCCATTATTCACACAGCTCCTGCATAGCCCCCGCTGAACCCTTTCCACTTGGAAGAGTCGGTCTTCTCCAGGCACTGTGGCCACCGCTGAAATGCAGAGATTGCTTTTACTCGTTGCTCACAGAGGTGAAGAGACCTGCTGTGCCTTGCAGCTGTTCAGCGCCCATGGCATTGAGATGCAGCAGGCATATCTCAGCACCTGAGTCACAGTCGGGAACACTACGCCTTTGCTGTCTCTCAAGTGATTAGTTCTGATTTATGCGTAAATGGAGAAAGGGGGCACTTTCTTTCCAAAACGATTTCAAGACCCCAACACTGAACAGGGATTGCAACGCCACACTTCTGAGAGGTGGACAGAGCCACATGACGGTCAAAAGGTGAAGAACATGAAGCTTGCTTGCTATGGGGAAGAATCCCAAATGTGACTAGGAGTTGGGCTATTTAGATCATCTGTGAGTTAAACACTGTATTATTTCTACTTTGTGCTCCATTCTAGAAATCAGGAAAGAAAGCCAGGTCCCCTCCTAAGCAGGCTCAACGATGTGTCTTTGCTCTGTCCAGCTTAGAAGCATACTTCAAATTTTAGTCACAAGCTACAGTCTAAGTGCTCCAAAGTTTGGTGTCTGGAAAACAGCATGCTGACTCCCATTTTGCTGCTGGCTCCTTGTGCACTTTGCTCCATGGGAGAGGGGCAAGGCAACAAGTGCCCACTTCTTGGGTCCTGGTTGCGATACTGATAAAAATCAAAACCTAGAGTACCATCTAGAGTCCACACTAGGACACTTCTGAGAGTTTAAGAGGACACATTATGCCAAGACAACTCACTGGTCACCTTGTCAAAACTACCAAAGCACATTCTATGTCCTACTTTTGATCACACAGACTCTAATTTTTCATGTAATAACTAGGGAGTGGTCCCATGTCAAATAGCCACAGGTAGTTCTGAAGGTCAACACTGAAAGATTCAGACTCCAAAAGAAATATGATCGACATAACCAAGAGTCAGACCTATTAAAAAGTCTGTCAGGCCAGAGAGATGGCTCAGCAGGTCAAGGCGCTTTGCTACCAAGCCTGATGACCTGAACTCAGTCTGCAGGACCCATATGATGGAAGGAGAGAACAGACATGAATTTGTCCTCTGACCTCCTTAATGTATACACATACAAATAAATGTAATTAACATTTTGATGTAAGGAGAGTTCATGTGTTCTGTCTGCCTATGCTTTCTAGCTGGAACATTCGTGAAAGCACCTGGTCTGTGGAAAGCACTTTGGCCCTCCCAGAGTACTTCCGAGGGCACACTCCCACTCAGTGAGCCTGCGAGGCAGCTGTTTCTGTAACATGGCAGAGGCTATGGCAGCAAGCAGCGCCCCCCGGCTCCTGAACCCCCACTGTGTGCCCTCACAACACCGAAGCTGATAAGCCAGAAAGCCAGTGTTCTGGACCCAGAATGCTTGGGGGCAGAAAGCGAGGTCAATGTGAAATGAGCGCGAAAGGAAGAAGGGCCCCAAACAGGCTACCTGCTGCTGCTCATCCAAACCGGCCGCGGTCCAGTCACTGCACACCTCAAGGCACAAGCACACGTGTTAGTTCATTGCCTTGAAAAACCATCCTGGTCATGGTTGGAAAAACAAGACAGAACAAGGGCTGGTGAGATGACGTTACAGCTGAGAACACTGGGCCGCCGCTCTTCCAGAGGACCCGGGTTAGACTCCCAGCACTCACACGGCAGCTTACAACTCTTCCTAACTCAGTCCCAGGGAACCCAAGCCCCTCTTCTGTCCTTCTTGGGCAATCCATTCCTGTGATGCACAGATGCACATGTCGAAAAAACACTCACACATGTTAAAAAAAAAAAAACTTTAAAAAAACAAAACAAAAATGCTCAGTCCCTAACACACTTTCTAAGATTAAAAATTCTGTCAAAGATTCATAAGCATCATTTAAAATAGTGATCTTAGCCGGGCGGTGGTGGCGCACGCCTTTAATCAGCACTGGGAGCAGAGGCAGGCGATCTCTGTGAGTGAGCAGCTGGCTACAATGAGTTCAGAAAGCGAAAGCTACACAGAGAAACCTGTCTGAAAAAAAAAAAAAAAAAAAAAAAAAAAAAATAGTGATCTTAATGGGGCTTGGGGTGAGACACATAACTCTTATAAGGGCATATGGAAATGCATGGGAGTTTGTCTCCTTTTTTCGAGACCTCCTCTCAAAGCCAAGAAACTTCAGTGGCATGGGAGACCAGAGGCGGCAGAGACTCTGTTCCATGACTTCCGGTGCACGGTCAAGCCTGGCATGTGTGAAAACGCCGAGCTTCTGAGGACTAGTCTATGACTGGTGGATGGCAGCTCAGTGCCTACTGCTTCCAAGGCAAGATGTCAGCAGGAATCCTGGGAGTTCGTAGACCTGCATATCTCATTTCACGGAAATGAAATTGATCCAAAACACAGCTTCCCTACTCACAATAGGCTCCATCAAGTCAACAAGCACTGTTGTATGAAGTGGATTTGGAAATGACGTGTAATTTAGTCCTTCCTCATTTCTCCCTGCTACATGTAACCTCAGTCAAAAAGCATCAGGAGGAGGGGATGGAGAGATGGTTCAGCAGGTCAGAGCATAGAGCACTTTTGCAGAGGACCTGAGTTCGGTTCCCAGCACCCATACTAAGTGGCTCACAACAACCTGTAACTCCAGTTCCAGGGGATCCATTGCCCTCCTTCTAGTCTGCAGGCTCCTGGATTCACATGCACCTACCCACATACAGACAAGCACAAATTAAAAAGAAAGAAAAATGACCACAAAATCTATAAGGCTAAAGTGACTCAAACCTTTTTTTCCGGTTTGATGGGACAGAATTCTCCACACTGCCAAAGACAGGAGGTACTTACTGGGTCACACTTACCAAGTCATGGTCCAGGAGGAGGTGGAAACAGTGTATTACAGTCTCCAAGGACCCAAGCCCTCACTCTGTGACTCCCAAGACTGACTCAGCAAGTCACATGCATCCCCTGGGCGTTGGCTGTCCTTGCTGGGAATGCTTTAAAAGGGCACCTGAGCTGGGTGTGGTGAATCCCAGCACTCAGGAGGCAGAGGCAGGCTGATCTCTGAGTCTGAGGCCAGCTTGGTCTACAGAGTGAGTTCCACGACAGTCAGAGCTACATAGTGAGACTTTGTCTCAAAGGGGCGTGTGTGAGTGCGTGTGTGTGTGTGTGTGTGTGTGTGTGTGTGTGTGTGTGTGTGGCACCTAGACATCAAGTCTGATGCTAGTGTTCAGATTATCAAGGAAAAGATCCCAAGGGCCCAACATGAACCTCACTGCCATCTCCTCAGCAGTATGGCACTCACTTTGGGAGTACCATCCTCAGCTCATGCATGGACCAAATTTCATTTTCAGTTTTTGTTTTCATTTTCATTGCACTGGACACTTTTTTTGCATACACTCAGCAGTGATCCACAGGGGACTGATTCATCCATAGCTCCAGCATGCCACCCACAAATGAAGTCCACTCATGACCGTCTACAGGCTGTTGAGGACACACGATGCTTGAGGTTATCAAGGAAGGGGAGTAAGAACCTGGGAAAGGCCTGAGGGCAGAAGGAAGGAAAGCAGCACTTTGCTAGTTTCCTACTTGGGGGAGCGAAATATCTAGATGTATAAAAGTTGACAGAGAAGAGATGGACTGTGAAATTACGGAAAAAGCATTTCAGCCACGCTCCCTTTTTGAAACACCTCTAAGTCAGGACCAATGGAACGACACAATTCTAACTACTGATGGGAATTTCTCAAGCCTTGCTTTTTCCCAGTTTGCCAACATGGCAGAGACCAGACTGAGCAAAGGCCTTCTCTTCATGAGAACACCGTTAGTCTGAGCTCACGTGCTCGCTCGTACAGAGCGACTGTGTGCCCCGTCCCAGCCTGTCAAAGGTCAGTCACCAGCATATGAGCTAACGTGGTGGTGGAAATCTTAAGAGAAAGACAACTGGGTCAGTCATTACTTGTGACTTTTCTAACTCCCTTACTTGGTAAAAACTAAACCCTACTGCTCCCTTTACATAAGTTGTTGTTGTTGCTGCTAGCAGACCTGGTGAATGACCCCTGAGCAGGCCTGAGACTCCATGCCATGGCTCCATGAGTATCTAATAGCCTCACAAGGACTGCGTTTCTCCCCAACACACCAAGACAGAATGAAGTCTCCTTTCCAGAAACTTCAGTGTACGTGTGTAATACACCAAAAAGAGTAAAACTTCACACAAGAAATAATATGCCAAACAGAAAATAGTCACTCTTTATAAATTTGGATAGGGTCTAAGTTATTCCTTGTAATATATGTGTATGTGGTCACTCTGTAGAGACTTGGGGTGATTCGCTCCCAAGTTGTCCACTGGGATGATCGCCAGAGCTTCGGGTCCCCCTGAATGGCTTCCAGGATGCTCTCTGTCAGAGCTCTCAGCAACATGGAGATGGCACTCTTGGATTCTCGACACATCCATGGTCTATATCATGTCCAGCTGAAAACGAGAAAAGCATATTTAGAAGGGAACCAGCTGCGCACACACACGTGTACACACACACACACACACACACACACACACACACACACACACACACAAACCCTGTACAGGTATTCTCTGCCAACTATTTTAGGACTTAAACACCAACTATTTCCTTGTTCCAGCCCTAAAAACTTTCCCACAGAAAGGCTGACAGCGTAGTACGTGGTCATCACTGCGGGTTCCCTGAGAGGCTGAAGGGCACCCATGGTCCTTCCACACATGAACGACGGCTGTGAAAGCCCACATTTGCACAGCTTCCCAGGCACCCACAGTACGGTGTGGCGAGTCCAGGAAACTGCAAATGTCTATCAGTTGGCTTTGTTTCTATTAAGCTAATTGAGAACATTGAAGAAGTGGGCTTTTAAAGGATGTTTGTATTCGTCAACCCACACAAACTGCATGTTACACTGCTTATTTTTGGTTAAGAACAATTTCAGTGAATTATAACATTTTTCTACTCAGGAAATAGCTTCCCTGGCTCCCTTTTAGTTCTTCAGAGGGAAGGATTAATCTGAATGAACGCTATAATTGAAACCGCAGAACTCAGGAATCCCCATTATGAAATTACCTATACAATTAAATTTATAATAGTAATAATTAATTGTAATGGTAATAATTAACAGTGCAAGGTGCATCTGGTGTGTGTGAAATTACACACACACATACACACACACACACACACACAAGTCTACAATGACAGGTTTTGTGGCTGTATTTACAGCTCAGACAATGGGGTCTTTACACACCTGGTACATATTAAAAGTACTTACTAAATCATCCACATCACCACCTTCTTCAAGCTCTGCTGCGTCTTCTTTTGCTTTGTCTTTGGGGGCCAGAAACTATAAACAGGAAAGTGACCATGACAACAGAATGATTACTTTTGTCTGTTTTGACAAAAAGACCACGCAAACGCAGGAAGGCTCTGAGACACAGGGGCTCGGCCTGTGCTCTCTCGTCTCTAAACAAGAAGGCTAGTTTTGAGGTTTGATAGTCCACACTAACGTGTCACCAGAGAGAGAGTTCTGTGAGAGGGGGAAACATCAGTGTTTGGCAAAGAGGTGACTGATGGTGCACACCTGATATTTGTTTCTTCCAGAGGGTGTGCTGGCATGTTCAGGTTAAGAAAAATAATGAAGTCCCCACCCACCGACCCACCCACCCAGTAAAACCAGCACCTCTTGGTTTCCTTTGAGAGGAGCAGAGGAATTAAGCAAGATTATAGTCATCTATTCCTGAACCTAGGTGAGGACAAATGTCCTCAGAGAACAAAATGGGTGAGCTTGGGAGGCTGTTTATCTTCCCTAGAAATCCTTCTGTTTGTGTTAGAAATGTTTGAAAACAGGCAGATGAGAACAATCTGTATCAGTGTACTTAGAGCTGGAGCTTCTAAAAGGCAGAGACACTGAAAAGTCTGTAAGGATCCAGGAGTGATACCAGGTTTCTCAAAGTACTAAGTGGAAATGATCTGAACACCATTTCCCACCCTGCCCCTCAAGACAGAAAAGCAAGAACTTTCTCAGACTTCGAGGCATATAGCACCTGCGTGTGAGGGGTAGGTCTGACTAAGGCCTACCTGTCCCAGCACAGAAGATGACCTGTCCAGGTAAGCGAGACGAGCTGTAGAAGTGTTTTAAATGGGGCAGTGGAGGTGGGCATGGCTTTCTGCTGTTATTCTGTGTGGTAAGCAAGCCTTCCAGGTCAACCCTGCCTCCATGCATCAAGGAAATCATGGCCTTGCAGTCTTCTCCCTTTCCTAACATGAAAGCTGTTTTCCCTATGAATCCCGGTTATTTTTATGAATGGTGGGTATGACCACGACCTCTGAAACTCAAGATATAAAGGTATCTCCTTATCAAGCCGTAAGTCGGAGCCTCCCACTAAACACGAGGCTTTGCACAGCACGTTCCTGGAAGCATGTTCCGCTCACACGCATGTCACAGAGCTGTAAGTGTGAGGCTGGTGTGCCTCACTGGCTCTGCTCTCCCCTGGGCCAGAGGCGACGGCAGTCTGTGGACCACATCTCTCCCCTGGGCTTCCTTCCTCACTTCCTCACTTGTTGTTGCTGTCCATTTTGACTGAGATTCTTGAGGACATTATGCATCTTCCCATAGCCCTTGGGTGACCCTCCACTAGACCCTGTGCGGAGTTGGGATCAACACCACCAGAGACAGACAATCTGGGGCAGACAGTGTGAACACAACTGTAACGTGGTTTAGGTCTCACTGAGTCTATGTATTTATTCTGGGTGATGTTAATAAAGATACCTGAGGGCCAAGTGCCATAAATGAAGTTTTGCACTTGGTTTACTATGTCAAAGGTTAGAAATAAGCTACACTCGCCCCTTGATTCTTACTCTTTATAGTTGTCCTGATTATTATACTAAAATGATTGTTTCCTGCCTTGACTCTTCCACTCATCATTAACCAACACAGACAATTTTCCACAGATCAGAAACATATAGTGAGACTTACCTAGTTAGGGTAAAAAGGATAAAGGTAGAGCTAGTTCTCACTATATACCCCTGTGGGGCCACAAATAACCAGCACCTCCCAAAGAAATGACAAATTCCATAGCTCGATGGCAATAGCCCACTACATACGGCACCTCAGCAACCTGAAACGTGGTAGGTACTCCTTGATAACTCTAGAAAAACCCTAATGCATCCTGGCATTCATCCTCTAAGCTCCAATTCCCACTGCCCTACCTCCTGCAAGGCCTCTTCATATTGCAGTTAAAGGATGAATTAAGATAGGATGGTCTGTACAGTATGGCCTCGGTATATATAATTAAACATGAACGGCACATCTCTGAGATGTGGCCAAATTCCTAGGAAGGACAGAACAGCAGAAAAAAGCAAGAAAGAAAAAAAGCCCTGAGCTTCCACCAATTTCAGAGCATCAGCAGCTGAGTTTCTGACCAATCTCCACATTCCTAAGCATAAGCAGATTACGGCTAAGGGCTGGGCTGCCTCCTTATCCTCGCCAAAGCCCCAGGCTGATCTCGTCTGCAGATCGCTCCTCATCAGTTTCAACGGCAAGTCATTTCTAGACCACGCAGTGACCGGGAAGCTAGAGAGTGAGCACTCAAGGACTGGCCTGCTTTCTCAACCAAAGAACCAAATTCTCAGGTCACAGCAGAAAGGGGTAAGAGTCACTCCCATCTTTTGTCATTCTTTTCCTTTGCAATATGCCTAAGTGAAGCAAAAACAGAATGGACACTGGGGTGACATGCTTCCCCTTCCCCTAACCACCATCATTTACTTGGGGTTACCACAAAGAGCCTCCTTACCTACAGATCGTTATACAAGGAATCAACAGTACTATCTCTAAGTACACGAGATTCAACGCTGGCCACATTCAGAAAAATGGAATCAATAACCTCTGCATAGGAACGGCCAGCCTTATCCCTCCATTAAGACTAAAAGCTAACAGTCAGACCCTTACCAACACCCATGCTAAAAACACAGGGCTAGGGATGGTGGCACTCCCAGCACTTAGAGCCGAGGCAAGTGGATTGCTGTAGAGTTCCAGGCCAGCCTGGTCTACACAGGCAGTTCCAGGCCAGCCTGGTCTACACAGGCAGTTCCAGGCCAGCCAGGTCTACACAGGCAGTTCCAGGCCAGCCAGGTCTACACAGGCAGTTCCAGGCCAGCCTGGAACATAGAGTAAGACTTTTGTCTCCAAAACAAAACAAAATCCCAAGGGTTTTTCACTGGGCTGACTCCAGCACCATCAGATAACTATAGATAATTCGAAAACATCAGGTTGGGACAGTAGTGGTAAGCAGATTGTCTAGCATGGGCAAAGCCCTGATCCAGTGCCTGATACTATAGCAGCAAAAATTAAGAAAACAAACAAACCAACCAAAGCCAGATATGGTGGTTCAATCATGAGGTGCAGGTGGGGATGGGGTGGATGCGGGGGTTGGTTAAACAGTTCAAGGTCACCCTCCACTACAAAGTCAGTTCAAGTCACTATGGGTTACATGAGCTCTGGCCTAAAACAAACAAACAAACAAAAACCAGTCAATAGGAACAGAAGGTTGCCTAACATGAAATAATCTGGGGTTTCACTAATGCTATACACAGCTTATTTCACTCATAAAGACAAGAGCGTGCAGCGGAGAAACCCTCAGCTCTGCTGGTTTCGGAGGAGCCCTGGGGCAAGGACCTGACCGTCCTACAGCTGATTATTCCCAAATGCCCCCTCTAGCTCATGGGCTGGTGTTTAGTCTCGGATGAACTAAGGGAGGCAACAATGTTTATATAAGTGTGAGTGCTCTAACTAGAGGGGTTACATCCAACGTCTAGACAAGTTTGTCCAAGAACACCTACCATGTCTTCATTTACAAACGTCCAGCTTCCCAGACAAACCAAAGGCCTGTCGGCAGGAGGAAGGATGGACGCTGCAGTAGAATCCTAACAGGGACGCTACACAGCTCGACCACAGAAAAGAGCAGCAGTGGAAAGTCACAAAAGCTCTGACTCCAAGTACACGAGCGCCAGGAACAGACGCAAAGGCTCTCAAGGGACAGAGTCGGTAGTGGGTGTGCAGGAGACAGGAGGTTCTGAATGGGAAGGGCGCGCATGTCTGACTCTGACCTCTGGGCAGCAAACACTCAGGTACATCACATGGAGGAATCCATCAAATTGTATACACATGATGTTATTACATTATGTTCTGCCTTAGTAAAAGTTTAAATGTAAAATTTACCAAGCTTGCAGGGGGGTGGGGGGTGGGGTGCACACCTTTAACCCCAGCACTTTGGAGGCAGAGGCAGGTGAATCTCTGTGAGTTCAAGGCCAGCCTGGTCTACAGAGTTCGTTCTGGGACAGTCAGGGCTACCCAGAGAGCCCCTGTCTCAGAAAAAAAAAAAAAAAATTACCAAGCTTGCCATGCATGGTAACACATGCCTTTATCCCACAGGAAGGCAGATCTCTGTGAGTTCAAGGCCAGTCTGGTCTACAAAGTGAGTTCCAGGACAGCCAGGGCTACATAGTGAGACTTAGAAAAACAAAACAAAAAGTACTAAGCTTTAAATAACCATTAAGTAATACTGTGAGATCACATCACACACACACACACACACACACACACACACACACACACACACACACTTATTTCCCTAACATCCAGAAAAACTACATCAGTAATTTAAAGCAGAAATAAACAAAGGAAATGGTCATGGTCCAACAGAGACCACCAACCAGTTAGAAAGATGATTCTTTTCTTTTTTTTAGACAGGGTCTTGCTGCACATCTCGGGCTGGTCTTGAGCTCAGGACCCTCCTACCTCAGCCTCATGAGGACTGAGGTTACAGGCATGTGTCACCGTGCCTAGAAAGAAACAGTTCTTTGGAGCCAGGCTCACAGGTTAAGAGCACTTGCTGCCCTTCTAGAGGACCTGGGTTAGTTTCACAGCTGTCTGTAGCTCCCGTTCCAGGGGATCTGACACCGTCTTCTGACTCTGAGGGCACTTGGCATGCACATGGTACGCATACATACATACATACATACATACATACAACACAAACACACACACACACACACACACACACACACAAACACCCAAAAAACAATTCTTTGTTTTTTGCTTGTTTTGTGTTTTGACAACCAAACCAAGGACCCTTGGCATGCTGGTCAAGTGCACTGCCATTGAGCTACACAGAACCCAAAGAAGTGATTCCTAGACGTTGTCTTAGAATCCTTCATCAGGATTCTAGGTCCTAGAACAGGATTCCCAGCCAGTGATTTCCTATGGAAAGACTCTATTAACTACTAATGACAGGCATAACACTCCCAGCTAAGAATAGAACAAGTTCAGCAAAAATATCAATGGGTCACAGTGACATTAAATGAATTACAGAGAGTAGTATTTGCACCTAGATTTCAAAATGGAACAGAGATGCCAGGCAACTTGAAAGTGCCTATCTAAATTTATGAATGATTTTTCTTTTTGACATGGGCAATCCAGTTGGTCTTGGCCTTGGCTCCACAAGCCTTCTTCTCCCAAGTTGCAGGATTATAGCCACGAAACACCAAAGTTATCTCTGTGAAATACATTTCCATGTCCGTAGCAGGACAGACGTACCTCCATTTCTCAAAGAATCATAAAATCCACATACTTCTAAAACATACTGGAGAGCAGTGACTCTCCTTAAGGTGTTGCATAAAGTTATCATTTAATTTTCACTTCAAAGTGAACATCCCTGGATAGTTATTTCCTTTCAAATGTCAACATTTCATAGCAAGGATTTGACAGCTTGCTCATTTTAAAAAGCTTATGGTAAACATCTTGAAAGAACGTGGATGAACAACAGGGCTGGCTCTTCCATCTTTCTGATTAGTCGGGGTTCCCTAACTGATTATCTGGGAAGGGGCGAAGCTAACCCTGGACCACCGTGTAAACGAATACTCAGCGCCTGTGCAAAGGGTTCGCATTTCACCAATAGCTGCAGCACGTCACTCCTACCAACACCACACAGGGCTGGGGAGACGGCTCGGCTGATGAAGGCGCTGATGCACAAGCATCAGAACCCGAACCAAGCCAGATGTGTCAGCAGCAGGCTCGGCGAGAGACCCTGCCTCAAAAAAAAAATCTGTGAAGGACGATCGAGGAAACCATCTAACATTGATCTCTGACCTCCATGCACACAACCCCACATGCTCACATATATAAACACAGGCCCATACACCAACAAAAGCCAAACACACACACACAACTCGGGGGGGGGGGGGGGGGGAAGGCCATGAGGAACCCGTTTCCCTGAGCCAGAGTCTAAATCTGCATTTCTCACTAGCATCTACAGGCGCATTTTTCTCTCACAAAACCAACAGATGCCATTTTTAAATTTTTTTTAAATCTTTGTAAGTATGCATATGGTGTGTACACATGCACGCACGCACGGGAGTGTGCAGGCAGGTGCACACATGCCACACTGTGCATGAGGAGGTCAGAGGGCAACTCTGAGTGTTAGTCCTGCCTTCCTTCCACAGAGTCCCTTTTAGTTCATTGTGTCCTAAGCTTTCCTGCTAAGCATTCCCCTGGCCATATAAACACATTTAATAGAAAAACCAAAATAGATAGATAGATAGATAGATAGATAGATAGATAGATAGATAGATCGGTAGAAGCATTGAAAATGTGAAAGAAAAGAAAGAAAGAAAATTATGTTTTCTAGATGCAAAAGGGAGTCTGCAAAGTTGATGTGCAATATACTTTTGCAGAGGCTATAAGGTAATGCATACCAAAGTGCGTCTCACAGAACGGGTACTCCAAGCATTCCGCTGCATCCCCTGGTTCTCATCTGCCATAAAGTGGCGTTTTGCTGGTAGAGAAACACTGTCCACCAAGCAAGGCGGCACCAGGTACCCAGTGACAGAGGCAGATCTTCTCCCACCTGTTACCCACTGCGCTACCTCTACTCAAAGATGGCGACATCCCCCTCCCCCCAGCTGTCTTACACTACACCCGGAGTCGGTCCTGGTGATGTTAGAATCGTCTAAGGACTCCACCTGATTCCTAGAAACTAGCTGAACTTTCTCTAAAGCTTAATTCTCAGACATTAAAACTCCTGATGCACAGGCTCGGTGCTCTTTAATGTGAAAGAAGATCTCACACGTACAATACAGAGTGAGTCTCACACAATCTGAAGGTATTCTCTCTTGTTAGACCCCTTCCCTTACTAACTCTGTATTCACTGAGGTGTGATATTTTTGGCTAAGACGTGCTGCGGGGAGGAAAGCCTGCCTTTTGAAGACCAGCATTCCCTACTTCCTGTGAAAACTAGTATATGTAGTCAGTCTCACCTAGATGACAGATTTTTCATAATGCATAATGATTAAAATTAAATTATACATGGACTTGCTGTATCTAGCAAGGGCTGGCTGGCACAGTTTACTCCAACTTCTCCAGGCCTGACGGCCAGCTGTTCCATCAAGCGCTATCTGGATGTCACTGTGACTGTGTTGTAGGTAAGATACACATTTAAAAAAGCTGACTTTAAGGACACCCTTGATAACGTTAGTAAACCTCATCCAATCAGGTGAAGGCCTTGAACAACACAGCAGGTTGTGTCCACAAACACAAGAATTCCTGGGGGAATTCTTCAAAGACGGCGACACAGAAACCAATCAGCCAGTCTACGGTGTGCTGGACAACAGACTCGTCACAGTGATGAGAGGCAGGACCCCAGGCATCCATCCTCCATATGATCTGCGTGGATTTGCCCAGATGAGTCTGAGCATCTACTGAACCGAAACTGACAAGAGATTTTTTTTTTTTCCCATTAAGGATGCTACCTTGAGAGAACTTTTGATTTTGAAGGGTTACCCTCTGGTATCGTTAAACTTTATAAGGTCATGTTAAACTTTATAAGGTCATGGGTCAGTGGCAGCCAGCACCCATCATCAAGGAGGATGAAGGCAATCAAAGTATCTGTCTTTACCAGTGTCTAACTTGAGGTCCTCCATCACTACATTTGGGGTAAAAGCCTGTACCCACAATCAGCTTGTGTGTGCCTGCAAGTGGAGGAAGACAACCTGAAAATAGAGTACTCTTCCTTCTATAAGAAGATCACGTTGTGGATAATACAATATGATGATTGGCATTTTCCCATTACAGGTCACTTTTTTATTCTCTAGTCTAACTTTAAGGCAAGCTTAAATGCAGAAAAAAATCTGGAATTTCCTTTTCTTTAAAGGTCTAGGTTAAACAGATTCTCTCTCTCTCTCTCTCTCCTCTCTCTCTCTCTCTCTCTCTCTCTCTCTGTGTGTGTGTGTGTGTGTGTGTGTGTTTCTTTGAAGACCCTTGATCGACACAGTTTGGTTTAGGGGAGAAATGTTAAGCATAGTACAAAGTGACAAACAGAAATAAAACCAAACATCTGAGTGACATTCTCAAGCCCGTGGCACTCGGTACTGACTGTGGCTGAAGTGGCTACAGGCATTTGTAGGGCACTGAGACGATAATCAGTACCACAGAGCATTCTTCTAAGCACTGCGATCTTACTTCTCCAGGGGAGGCCCATACCTGTTCTTTAACAAAAACTTTTGCAGAGTGTGAGGTGGGGGTGGGGCGTGGCTCAGTTGGTGGAATATGCTTCCTTTGCAAGCGAAGGCCCTGGGTTCAATTCCCAGCATTATATGCACTGGTGTGATGATGTAATCTCAGCAGTTCAGAGATGGAGGCAGCAAGATCAGAATTCAAAGCCATGCTGAGGAGATGCCCAGTGAATAAAGTATTTGCTGCACAAATGAAGACCTGAGCTTGGAACTTAAGAACCCATGTGAACGCTGGAGACTGTGGTGCACATCTGTAATCCAACACTGGAGACTGTGGTGCACATCTGTAATCTAGTGTCCACGTGAACGCTGGAGACTACGGTGCACATCTGTAAACCCAGTGTACCTACAGTAAGATGGGAAGTAGAAACAGCCGAAGCCCCAGACACTTGTGGTCAGCTACCCTGTCACAGGCCATGGCAAGAAGAGGTCCTCCCTCGAACAAGATGGGAGGCAAGGGTGACACCCAAGGTTGTCCTCTAACTGTCACATCCATGTCATAGCACGAGTGTGTCTGCACTCACATTAACATATACTTCAACAGGTATACACACACACACACACACACACACACACACACACACACACACACACAAAGGTTTTGTTTTTAAGTTCAAGGTCTTCCTTAGCTATACAGGGAGATCAAAGCCAGCCTAGGTATAGACCCTGTCTCAAGAAAAAAAAAAATCAAATAAAAAATGAACGAGAAAAAAAAAAACTTTGAAAATCAAAATACTTAGTAAAAATTCTTGATTCTTGCTGGCTAACTTCTTGCCCAGATGATTCTCTAATGTCCGTGTCTAATTCCTTTTCTGAGTTGCAAGTTCACAGCATTTTCCATGTGACCTGAAGTTAGACAAACAGTAAACGTTCCCACTCTTGTCCCCGCCATTCCCTTCCCAGCCCCAGGCTGAGCTCTCCTTTACACCCGTGGTTATGTCCAGTCTCATCCCAGCCCTGTGCTCCCGGAACTGACCATTTTAGCTCCCAGGGGTCAAGGCACCATCATTATCCAAGCCCAGTGACTGGCACACAGCAGCTGAGTCAACCGCCGGCTGCCAGGTACTGTCCTGGTGGGACGAGGTCAGCCAGTGACTGGGACTGACGCAGAAGGTTATAAACTATGGACTCTGAGCTGTTCAATTTAATTTCATACAAATTTCATCACAACCTTGAGGTACAAAGAAGAATTACTTAACTAAATAATAGCTACATATATTTGACTGACAGCTGAGTCAGATTTAATACTCAATACATCAAACAAGGAAGCCTTAGCCTAACAAATGCGCCAATCAAAAGCTCATGGCTTCTGTATACGTGGGGTCTTTCACAAAAACACCTGGCTATTCCCAATGCTAGACTAGCGTTTCTCTACCAGTTCAACATTATAGTCACAAAATAGCTTTAAAACCTCAAACACACCACTGCTGAGACCTGTCTGAACCAGCAGAACCTCTGGAGTGGTTCCTCTCTTAGTTTCGTGTTTAGTGCTGGGGGACAGACCCAGTACCTCGTGCACGCTGGTTTAGCCATTATTCTACCACTGAGCTATGTCCCCAGGCCCCGCTGTTTAACCAGTGTTTCCAAGGAGACAGGGAAGGTGCAGCTAGATGGCCCAGTGGGCAAGTGTGTCGGCCATCAGGTCTGACAGCCTGAGTTCAAGCCTGGAACCCACGCGGTGCTACGTAGGAGAAAACTGATTCCTGCAGTTGTTTCTAACGTCCACACGTGCGCCATGTGCCACAAGTCATGTGCCATGGCGTGCAGACCACTCCACCACACACACACACCCCAAATACATTTAAAATGTAATTTCAAAAAATTTAAGGTGGGGCTACATGCCTTTAATCCCAGCACTCTGGAGGCAGAGCCAGGCGGATCTCTGTGAGTTCGAGGCCAGCCTGGTCTGCAGAGTGAGTTCCAGGACAGGCACCAAATCTACGCAGAGAAACCCTATCTGGGGGGCGGGGAGGAGGGGCGGAATTTAAGGTGGGGAAGAGTAGGGTTGGAGAGTTGTACTCCACAGCCTTCATCAGGACCTGGGCTAAGCAGGAAACACATTGGGGTTCAACAACTCTGCAGCTACTAAAGCTAGGACCACAGGGATTCTAGAAACAACCATGGGAAAAGGAATGGACTGAACGTCTCTTCTGATGCTGCAGCTGAGCAGCTGGCGTGGCTGGTGAGGAATAGGCACATGGTGTTAGCAGCTTCCTCGTGGTGTAACTCATCTACAGACAGCGAGGGAAGGAGCTTTCAATACCTTTGCGGCTTCCTCGGTTGTGACAGAGCTTCCAGGGCCTTCATCCTTGGTGATCAGAGTAACTCCATCTAAAAAGTAAGGTGAAGAACAGTGGAGATGCTTCTCTACATCCACCATGGGATTCCCCATGTGTGTGCACACGTACATAGGCGCGCGCTCACACACAAGCAAAATATGCCCCATGCGTACAAACCCTAGGAAGGAGGCATGGATCGCCCAGCGAAGGAGAAATAGATAAGATCTACATGAGCAAACTGGAGAGGGAGGTGATGGAAGGCAAGGGATGGGGGATGAGAACATAGGGGAATGGGAGGTTTGAGGTGGAACAAGGACAGAGTGGGAGAGCAAGGAAAGAGATACCATGATAAATGAAGACACCATGGGATAGGGAGAAGCAGAGTGCTAGGGAGGTTCCCAGGAATCCACAAGGATGATCCCACCATAGACTACTGGCAATAGTCGAGAGGGTGCCTGAACTGGCCTACTCTGGTGATCGGATGGCCAAACACCCTAACTGTCCTCATAGAGCCCTCATCCAGTGACTGACGGAAGCAGGTGCAGAGAGCCACAGCCGGATGCCAGGCTGAGCTCTAGGATTCCAACTGATGAGAGAGAGGAGGGATTCTATGAGCAAGAGACATTGAGACCATGATGGGAAAAAGTACAGAGACAACTAGCCAAACTAGTGGAAATGCATGTGGACCAATAGCTGAGGAGCCTCCATGGTACTGGACTAGGCCCTCTGGATGGGTGAGACAGTTGTTTAGCTTGAACTGTTTAGGGGGCCCCCAGGCAATAGGATTGGGATCCGTCCCTGGTGCATGAGCCGGCTTTTTGGAGCCCAGTGCCTATGGTGAGACACCTTGCACAGCCTTGGTGCAGGGAGGAGGGGCTTGGACCTGCCTCAACTGAATGTACCGGGCTCTGCTGACTCCCCATGGGAGAGCTTGCTTTGGAGGAGGTGGGAATGGGGGGTGGGTTGGGGAGGAAGGCTGGGGGGGTGGAAGGAGGGAGGACAAGGGAATCTGTGGTTGGTATGTAAAATGAATACAAAATCTCTTAATAATTAAAAAAAAAAAAAAGAAACCCTGCATTTGCACATACAGGTACACCACACACATGAAAATGAAAACGTAAAAAGGAAAGTTTTATGTATATTTTTAAGTAGCATAAATATTTGAAGAAAACACCACCACCTTACCCTGAACAACAATTTCCCAGAAGTGATTTAATTGTTTAATTTCCACTTTCTCTCGAAGGGCTTCCAGGAAACGGTTGAAGCGCTGCTCTTCTGAAAACTGGGGGTGGGCAAGGGGAGAAGAGGCAAGTCAGGGCAAACACGAAGCCAAGTTCAGCTCCAGACCAATGGACTTGAATCCATCAGAAACAAAATGCACTTCGGCAACCGGAAACCAGCAACTCAGACTGCTCTGGTGTCTGTGAACCAGAAAGACGGCTATCCCTGGAAGGCACAGAGCTGCTCGAAGCCACACAGATTTTGGCAGCTTAGAACTTTGTTTTTTTGTTTTGGTTTTTTTTTTGTTTGTTTGTTTGTTTTTGTTTTGTTTTGTTTTGTTTTTTGAGACAGGGTTTCTCTGCGTAGCTTTGCGCCTTTCCTGGAGCTCACTCTGTAGCCCAGGCTGGCCTCGAACTCACAGAGATCCGCCTGGCTCTGCCTCCCGAGTGCTGGGATTAGTGCAGACAATTTCAAACAAAACAGCACTTTATAAATGCTCGTGCAGCTCAATACACTGACCATCTGATGTCAAGAACTGTCAATTTATCCAATCTGTGTTTCTTTTCGTGACTACCAGAGACTGATCACAGAACCTTGTGCACACTGGTCCAGTGCTCTCCCACTGAGCTACCTACAGTACTCCAGCAGCAACCCAACCAATCTCGTTTTGTTTACACCTCTATCTCACACAGCTCTGAGAGTAATTTTAAAGTAAATTTCATCATATTTCAATTATAAATATTTCTGTATGTCATATCTAATATATAAATAATATCTAATACATATATATATATATATTAAATTAAGAAACATACTCATCTTCGCTCCTTGGAACATGCCTATAATCCTAGCACTGGGGAAATGGAGGCAAGGCAGTGAGAAGTTCAAGGCCAGCCTCAGCTGTACTGTGAGCTGTTTAAGCCAGTATGGACAGCTGAGACCATGTCAGTAGCCAGAGAGACTACCGAGAAAGGGAGGAAAGGAAAACACATCCATTGTACATCAGGAGATTTAAGAGGGCTGAGGGAGCAAAGAGCCACTTGATACTTTCTTTATATGAATTTCAGGTTCCTTAAAAACCTAATTTTCCTGCTTAAAGCAGGTCTGCATGAGCTGGACCGATCTGATCCGTCCACAGTCTCTCCTGCTCCTCTTCCATCTTGCTCCCACCTCTGCTGTGGTGATGTGGGTGGACACGGGGCCTCATCCACACCAGGTGACTGAGACAGACACCCAAGTCCTACCCAGCACTGATCCTGCTTAGCTTGCGAGATCAGAAGAGACTGGTTGCCCTCGAGGCGGCACAGCCAGAGTCTGGCTCTGTCTCTTCTCTAAGGCCCACGCTGCTGGCCGACATTCTTCCGGAGCTGTGGTGGCAATAAATACCGGAGTCGGAAGCTCCGTGAAGCCCGGGGGAGGGATCTGAAAAGCAACACATCTTCTCCCCATTTAGCCAATTCTTTCCCCACTCCTCTGAGGCATCCTCAGTCTTCTCTGGCTTCCACTTTTCCAAATTGTTGTTGTTGTTGTTTTTAATTTCTAGGGTTTTTGGATCATCTACTTCTGATGACATTTTCTCATTTTCTTGTCATTCTTTGTATGAATCTACATTATTCAAGTATTAATTTGTTCATTCAGCAAATATTTAATCAGCACCCACAAAGAAACACACTCTACGACTATGTCTACTTTAAAAATACACTTTCTATTTCAAATTGGCTCACTTCTTGCTTAGAGGAATAAAGGCCCATAAATTATCTGGAAGAGGTTTATAAGCATTTTCTTTCTCTCTTTCTCTCTTTCTTTTTTTTTTTTTTTTTTTTTTTGTTGTTGTTGTTGTTGAGACAGGGTTTCTCTGTGTAGCCCTGGCTGTCCCGGAACTTGCTCTGTAGAGCAGGCTGGCCTCCAATTTGGAGATCCATCTGCCTCTGCCTCCTAAATGCTGGGATTAAAGGCGTGAGCCACCACCACTCAGCATAAGCATTTTCTAAAAGTTCCTAATGAAACGAAGAAACCCCACTTAAAACACTGGGAAATTATTATGGTCTGTCAGGTTCTTTGTTTCTTCTGGTATTCATACACCTACTCGTCTTTGTAAAACCCCCTCAACAGTCACACTAATATGTATTTCCTAACAATCGTCCTGAAAGAGTTAGCTTATCCTTTATAATGGCAGAGCCACCAGAGGTTACAATGGGACTTTCCTCCCTTCTCTAAGTAGGAGCATGAAGCCTGGACACTGGTGTCACAAAGAGCTTAGCTAACTCTGAGGGATGAATCTGCGCCCTGCCCCCAACTGCCTCCATCCCTCCTGAGGGATGATAATGAGAGCTGCAGTGAATTCAGTCATTCCTCTGGGCACACCGCCCTGTTCACAGTGTGGACGGCACTCCCGAAACCCAGGCTTATTTGGGGGTGCTGCTTGCTCGCTCTGCCCTTTGACAGCTATCGGGGCAGAAGATGGGTGAGTGCAGTTACCTGAATGGCCTCCTCCCGGAAAGCTTTGATGCACTCCATACTCTTCATGAAATACAGTGTCTCGTTGGTATCCAAAAACTGCTCGATGAGACTTATTAGCTGGAGACTAGCTGGAACGTAAGACAATAAATGTATTCTCTTAGATGGGAGGGACGCTAGTGAGAACACAGCACAGTTCTTACCACACAACTGTAAGGGTGACCTCGTGTTCAAGAGACTCGGAATCTGGATGCACAGCCACGTTTCTGTGCGGAGGGGTAAGATGCAATATTCTACCTCAGAAGTCTATATTTAGGAACTTTGGTGCTGGGCACGGTGGCGCACACCTTTAGTCCCAAAATCCAGGAGGAATTAGCAGGTGGATTTATGTGAGTTTGAGGCCAGCCTGGTCTACAAAGTGAGTTCCAGGACAGCCAAGGCTACACAAAGAAACTGTCTTGAAAACCAAGGAGAGAGACAGAGAAGAGAGGGGGGGGGAGGGAGGGAGGGAGGGAGGGAATGAATTAACAGAATGGCCCCCATACTGCTCTTCCAGAGGCCGGGAGTTCTGTTCTCAACACCCACATAGGGTAGTTCACAACAGTCTTTAACTCTAGATCCAGGGAAAGCTGATGCCCTCTTCTGGATGCTTGTGGGCACTGCACTCACATGCGCATACTCTCACACAGCCACATACATACACATAATTAAAAACAATAAATCTTTTTTTTTTTTTTTTTTTGGTTTTTCGAGACAGGGTTTCTCTGTGTAGCTTTGCGCCTTTCCTGGAACTCGCTTTGGAGACCAGGCTGGCCTCGAACTCACAGAGATCCACCTGCCTCTGCCTCCCGAGTGCTGGGATTAAAGGCGTGCGCCACCACCGCCCGGCAAAAACAATAAATCTTTTGAAAAAAGAAATTTGGCAATACTTGTTATTTGTCAAGAAATAAAATTAAATTTCTAGAGTGCTTAGAATTATAGCTAAGTATTCATTCTGGGGTGTCAAACACTAGGTTGTAGTGGGATGTTGTGTTTTGTGGTTTTGCTTGTTTTTTTTTTATTTTGAACAATTCAAAACTACCTTTCATAATATATTCACAGGGAATTGATCCTCCAGTTCTTCCCCTAACTCTGAGACTCAGAGTAACTCAAACAGTACCAGGCAATGAAAAGTAATGAGCTAGGGGCAACCTACCTGGTACCAATCCCAGATCACATTAGGGAAGAGCAGGCCACATTCATCATCAGAATGAGCAATCATTACTGTATCTGTGCCCTTCCTGGACCTGGATATTTCCCGGGCTTCTCAGTGTTGCACTAGCTCTGGACACTTAATGAGCAATAACTGTTAGCAGGCAACATGTGCATGCCTCAGAACGCAGAAAGACATTACTAATGGTATCATTTTCAAGGCAGGCTGCAACTTGTGGCTGCCTCACAAACAAAGAAAAAAGGAATTCTTCAGTATGAAAAATGCAGAGGAGAAGAGAAACCTGCCCCGACCTAAGCTGAAGTAGAAACCATCGAAACATGAATGTCATGGCCTCAAGGTGCACTCTCCTTCGTCCCTGAAACCACGCACTGCCTAGCTGCTTGACAATTTAATGTGGTATGGCCACGATATTAAGTCTGCCATTTCCCAAAATCATGACCTCATTTGAACAGTCTGTTTAAAATGTACGTGAGAGTGCAATACTAAAGCAAACCGCTTTTAAGAGTCACCTGTGAGGGCTCGAGGCCACTAACTGTGAATCAGAGACCCGGAGCATTGTTCAGTGTCTTACAAAAGACCTGAATCAACGCCATCTACTCATTTCCTGAGGACCTTAAAGCATGTGGAAAGGATTTAAAATAAAAAAAAAAAACCCTGAATAAAGCATTTTTCTAAAATAGCCATTTCTCAGGAAAAAATATCCCCAGGAACCATTCCGTCTCTCCTACCAACCCGGAGATTATGATCTCCATTACTATAAAGCATTTGACAAATTTGAGGATTAAAGAAACACTTCCCTATGCAATTTCAGAAACCTCCCCCAATGTGTCCTCCAGCAATAAATTAATATCCAAGTACAATGCAAAGGACAGACGGCACGGTCCGATAGCCTTTCTGAGGTAAATAATACAACTGTGATTATCAGCAGGACAAAGCCATCTACAAGAGGCTCAAAGCAAACAAAAGCGTTTTCTCTTTTCAGCGTGCAAAGGTAAAGCCTGGTGTTTCTAACACAGCTCACAACGGCTTCCTTTCGCAGACAGTCTGATATAGAGTTCACCTGGCATTATATATCTTATATATACTATATAGATCTTACATATATTATATGTATTATATATCTAGGCACAAATAAACCCCTTGAGAGGTCAATGACACTAATCCCAAACATTCTAATTCCTCCGTTTCTTCTGAGATGAGAATGAAGAATCTTAGGAAGCTGTAACCTAACTCTTTCTCTTTGCTTCATTTAACGACTGCATTAGCTTGTCCCAGTTAGTATTTATTGTGCAACTACTGTGTACAGGACGTGATGCTATGTTCCTTAGGATTCAATTAAGTTGAAGGTAAACACCTTCCATTTGGGGACTGTACTGTCTACTGGGGAAAATAATATATACAATAATAATAATAGTAATAGTAATAATGGGGTGTAAATATGAAGAGGACTATGAATGTTGTGAAAATGTTAACTTACCTGAAAACTTGTGTATGAGGCTGAATTTTTTCAAATTCTTGGTGATTACAGAAGGTATCATCAGTGAACATGGTTCTTAACTGAGCGATGAAAAGCAGAAGTTGGCTTTCTTCCAACAGAGCCCAGGGAGATGCCTCAGTCAGAGTACTTACCACGTGAGCACAAAGACGTGAGTTCAGCTCCCCAGCACCCCAGTAAATAGAGGATCCTCAGGGCATCCTGGGTAGCTACTCTAGCCTAATTAGACTGGCAGGTTCCGGGCTCAGTGAGAGACACTATCTCAGAACATAAGGTGAAAAGTGATGGAGAACGACACCCAAAGCTAACCTCTGGCCTCTATACACACATGTCCACATGTGTAACACACACACATCCACAGGTATACACACCCCTATGTCCATATGTATACACACACACATCTACATGTATACACACACACACACATCCACAGGTATACACACCCATATGTCCATATGTATACACACACATCTACATGTATACACACACACACACACCACACACACACACACACACACACCACGGAGGGAGGGGGAAGAGAGATGGAATAACCCTAAGTCTGAAGAATTGAGGTGGGGAATGCCCAGAGTGAGTGGACAAGGGTAAGGGGAGAGAAAGGACTTAGACAGAGGAACAGGAGGGAGGAAGTCTGTTCAAGAGTCTGCACGTGTGAGGAGGGTGGGGCTTGACTCCTGAGAGAGAGCAGAAGAAGGAAGGGTCCAAGGCCTTGGAAATGACAATATTTAAAGATGGACGGAGGAATGAGAGCTGCAGCTGCCAAGAAGGAATAGTCAGGAGGAACATAAAAACCAGGACTTGGATCGTAGACATTAACAGAAGAAATAAAGAAGAAAGATGTCCGTGTCTAAACTACTACATAAAGGCTATGAAAGGGCCAGCGAGATGGCTCAGTGGGTAAGGGTGCTTGCCACCAAGCCGGATGAGCCGAGTTCAATCCCTGGAGTCCAAGTGATGAAAAGACAGAGTCCATTTCTCCAAGTTGTTCCTACATGAGCACCACAGTGTGCTGCCCCAGAATGCCACACACAAAACGAAGGGGGGGGTGGAACTACAAAGAAACACATGTTAAAACACCAAGGACTGGGGGATAAGACTTATGGCATCTAGTTCACGAGTAAACAATGCAGACAGGTACTGAAGCGTTTCACAAAAACCACAGCCTCCCTACCCGTTTTATCCTGAAATATGAAAGAATTCACCATACACAGAGAGAGACAGACAGAGACAGAGAGACAGAGACAGAGAGACAGAGACAGAGAGAGACACTCTGAGAGAGACAAAGAGAGAGAGAGAAAGAGGAGAGAGAGAGAGAGAGAGAGAGCAGTTTAGAGAAAATACTCAAACTAAGCGAATATCAAAGCCGACTCTCCACTTGTAATGGTGGCATGGTGAAGAAGATGAAGACGTCTCAACACCCAGTTTCTAGTTGAGATTGAAGTCCTCAGGATCTGTGAACATATGCAGATCTAGTCTTTCACGTGTACCTGTCTGACTGCCTTTTCCTTTCCACAGGACTCAGGAACTCGGGCAAATAAACCCAGCAGCCTTCCAACAAACCCGGTGAACACAGGGAGCTGCATTCTGTCCTTCTGGAAGCAGGCAGTCACAAGCCAGTGCCTCTGGCCCCATTCTGAATTCTGCCCCTTTACCTAGACCATTTTGTGGTTCACTGACTATAACGAATCATTTAGCACCAGGGCATAGGTGGGATTGATAATGCCTTACATACTGAATATTAGGGAGAGCTGAGAACCAGATCTGGGGCTTGTCCCATTTCCCTGCCATCTTTTTAAACAGTAAAATCAAGAAATGACAAACTTTCCTTCCTAGCTGGTTGACGCTTTGGCTCCTCTGTCCTGCTGTATGAAAGAAATGGCTGATCACCAGGTGCTTTTCTCTGCTTCTCCAGCAGCTACAGAGCTAAGAGACAGTCTTCATACTCAGTAAGTCACAGACCCAACTATAAACGCACTAAAATGTTCAGAATTAGACAATGACTCAGTAATACTTATTAGTAGCTAATATAAAAAATGGCCATTGGAAGGACCATCCATTTTAGGAGACTACAGATGGCGAAGGGCCTTCATTATCTTAGGGAGGCTTCAAAGATATCTATTCTTGATTCAGGTTGTATATGGGCTTAATATAGTGTCATAGCTGGGGCTTCTATTGCTACAATGAAACATCACAACCAAAAAGCAAATTGGGGGAGAAAGGGTTTATTTGGCTTACAATTCAGCATTGCTGTTCATCACTGAAGGAAGTCAGGACAGGAACTCAAACAGCACAGGATCCTAGAGGCAGGAGCTGATGCAGAGGTCATGGAGGGGTGCTGCTTACTGGCTTACTTCCCATGGTTTGCTCAGCCTGCTTTCTTATAGATCCCAGGACCATCTGCCCAGGGATAGCACCATCCACCATGGGCTGGGCCCTCCCCCATGGATCACTAAATGAGAAAACACCTTACAGCTGGATCTCATGGCGGCATTTGCTCAACAGAGGCTCCTTCCTCTGATGACTCCAGCTTGTGTCAAGTTGATACACACAATCAGCCAGTACATATTGCAATACAGAATCTTGTTCATATGTGAAATGAGCCTCAATATTATCATGCATTTATGTCATATTCAAAGGATACCCAGACTCAGAAGTGTTCCATCAGAGGAAAACAGCAGACTTTTCTTGTTTTATCTGAAATCCATGCCCTCCCTCTAAAGAAAACATTGGACACCAGCCCAAGTCCTACAAGACAGACTAGACTACCTTCCTTCTCAGTGCGTGGTATCAAGGGCCAAGACACGTGGGGCCATAACATACTCTGTCTCTTCCATTTACTCACTACCTATGATCTACGAAGGCGTTTTCACTTCAAATGAAAGAAGGTAACTATGGGTTTTTCCTCTTACCTAACAGAGAAAAAAAGGCAACAGACTCATTCACCTGTCAAATATCACATATAACAAATGCTGAAGGCATCCTGAATGACTTCATTGAGCCCAAGCATCATTCAGGATGTCTCCCGATTGAATTCTCTTTACTGCTTCAATGCCGTATGGGAAGTTTACTTATTGCTCATTTTGCAGTTATCAGTGGTTAAGTCTTTTTTTTTTTTTTTTTTTTTTTTTGAGACAGGGTTTCTCTGTGTAGTTTTGGTGCCTGTCCTGAATCTTGCTCTGTAGACCAGGCTGGCCTCAAACTCACAGAGATCCGCCTGCCTCTGCCTCCAGTGCTGGATTAAAGGCCTGTGCCACTGCCACCTGGCTGGTTAAGTCATTTTTAAATGGTAAGAACAGATTTATATTCCTAATGATAATTGTATCTTAGTTTTTAAAACTTACAAGGCAACAATAAAAATTTTAGTGTTTAAATCAAATAAACATAATGTTGGGCCACTCATTTTTAGCAGAATAAAAAGGAGTAATGCTCATCAGTAGACAAAACTCCAGGCAAGGAGTCAGTCACCAATTAAACCCACACGTAAATTACAACCCCGCTTTCAGCCAGACAGTTGGACGGGATATGTGCTTGGTAACAAAAGGGAGTCCATGGTGCCGGTTTAAACACAGGCAGCTAAAATGAGTCGGATCACAAAAGGGCTCCCCTTTTTGTCTCTCTTTAGGGTGTGAATCGGCTGCCGTGGGTAGAGCTTGTGAGTCTATCAGCCGGGGGAAAGAAGTCCCTGGAAACGTTTAACACAGGACATGGAAACGCAAGCAGTCGTTACTCTCATGATGAAGAGCTATGCCGTCAACTGAGAATGTCCTGTAAGGCAGCACACAGCGTCGGCGGCAGGAGAACTTCAGCACCTTGTGCCTTGTGACAAGAAGAACAGAGCATGGGAGGGAACCAGAGCCGGGGACCTGCCCTGCAGGAGGCCAAGTCACAAAGGACCAGAGATGCGGATGAACACAGAAGAGGACATCCTCTCCCACTGCTCCTTCCTTTCCCTCGACATACCTTCCGCCAGCTTCCTGCCAGAATCTCCCTCTGACTGAACCCCGCACCAGTCTGTAGACCTGGGGAAACGGCAGGGCCACCCCAGCCTTCCCCGTCCCTTAACCACCCAGTGCACACGGGGTAGAGTGAGGTGGTATGGAAGGGTCACCTGCTACACACCTCATCATGCATTCACCAAAAAGACCCCTCATTGTTTGAACTGGACATTTCCAGGAGAACCAGATGTCAACAAGACATTGTTTGACATACATAACAAAGGAAGAACAGCATTTGCTGCATTTTCTCTTGGCTTCCTAGTGAAGTGGGACACAAGAAAACCCAATTAAGGGACTGAAAAGATTCCCCAGCATATCTGAAGCTTTTTTTGTAAACTTCACTCTACAAAAACAGAGCCACGTAAAAACAGCTCGTTTTACTAATTGTAACACCTTTAGCTAAGTGGCATACATTTCCTTTTTCTCCAGGTTTAACACGGGAAACAGCAGCAGTCACCCACCACACCACCTCATGGCCCTGGAAACAGACAGAAGAGCCTAGAAGCAGCTGACTGACTTCCCACTGGACCCAGACAAAGCACAAAAAGGAGGTATTTCAAGTATTTCTTTTTAAATGACAAAAGACAGGCTGATTTGTTTCTTAACCTGAGATTCCAAGAAGCTTTCCTTGGATGTCTGTGCACCTGGCTCTCATACTCCTGTGAGAGTTTGTATAATCTCCAGGGAATATTCTTATTGGAGAAAGAGAAATCAGATGACACCGAACTACAAAAAGCATCAATTTTATGAGCCTGAAAATGGCCTTTCAAATTGCCTGTTCAAGCAGCAGAAGACAGAGCTTGCCCTTTGCCTCTTGTGTCCTTTGTCCCTGAGGAACTGCTCTTCGGGACTCAGCCTCATCATCCTTCAGTTAGCACAGGGGCGTGGCTTCCTTGTAGGAAGACTAAAAAGGCCAACAGGTACGCCAGGCTCTCCACCGCCATCACACTATGTGTGCCGGGTAGCAGGGGAAGCTGAACTAAGAATACGAAGTGCTGACCACCTCAAGAGAAGAGGTGCAGCCCTGGATTATATTATTATTATCATTATCATCATCATCCTCACTATTATCATCATCCTCATCCTCATCCTCATCCCCATCTCTTTCCAATAAGTGAAAAACTCAATTACGATCTCCCATCTAAGCTCCACAAGTTCCATCACAGCCCATTTTTTCATGCTTAACGATTTTCTCATTAAATGCAGTAATTTCTTACAAATTACACTAATAAAAGCAAGTCCTGCTGGGTGTTTCCTCCCTTTTTAAATGCTGTCTTTTCATTGATGTGTTAAATTAAAACCCCAGGCACAAGGAGCAAAGTAAATCCAAAGTCTTCATTGTCGGGGTCTATTCCTAAGGACTATAAGATCTCTCTTGTTTTTTTGTTTTTATTTGTGCTAACTGTCGGTCCTACTTCTGTAGCTGCAAGAAAGGAGGATACTGAAGGCTTCTTGACTTTAGTTTACTGTAGAATTAAAAAAAAAATAGCGTGAGCTAAGTAAAAACTAGAAAAATGGCATCTAGTTGGGTCACTGGCTGTAAACTCACCACATGTGAAAAAGCATGACAATATATCATTTTAAAACCTGGGAGGATAATATTTATCTTAAACAGTTTGGTTATAAGACCAGATCTCTTCCCAGGGCAGGTGGCAAATTTTAAATTTCATGATCAATGGATTAACTCCACAGAATTTTATGATCTTGCAATTTTTTTTTCATTAAAAACACATATGTTAAACATTAAAAGCCCATTAACATTTCCCACAGAGCCTAAAGGTCATCAATTAATACAAGAAACACAGCAGTGAAATACAGAACAAAGAACATCCTCTCTCTAAAATGATTCATTTTCTCTAGCTCTAGAAAAAAAGAAGGAATATATTTGAAGCAAAAAAAGTCACATCATGCTAACATATGAAAGAGACCAAAGGAGGGACTTTCTCATTAAAGAAGGAAGAGATTTCTTTGGCTCGTTTATGTAAAGTATACGCCATATGTTTATGTACTGTATATGCCATCCTCCTGAAGGATGGACTGGGCTTGGGGTGAGAGGCAGGAAGGGAAGAGAAAGATGGGTTCCACAAGATGCCAAGGTCCTAGAACTCTAACACTTGGCAAAAGTTACTGAAGTAAGAGATATGGAGGAACTAAGAGCCTTGCCATCTTGATTTGACCCTATTCCAGACGGGCAGTAAGAAGAGAGAGGATGCAAGATGGCAGTGTTTTGTAGTAACTGCGTCATACCTGAGTACGATGCTGATGTCACCACCTAGTGCAGGGATTAAACTGAAGGAACCAAGCAGCCATAGTAAGAGCACAGCCAAGAGGAAACAGTCTGAACACAAGAGCCCAATCTGGCAATGGGATCCAATTGAAACTCGGTGATTGAATGAAAGTGAAATTCCTGTATCAGTTGAGGATGTACAGTGAGTGATGAGTCACACTCCACACAGGCAGGCACCAGCTGAAGATGCTTCTGTGCACACTAGAGGCAGAGGCAGCACCCTGTTTACACAATGCATCAAGAATTTGAGTCGTTCTTGAAATATCAGTACTAGACATTTTAGAACAACCAAACTCTGCATAAATCCTCTACGACTCCACATTAACACCCTTGGTTAATGCAGCACCTCTCCTTAAGAACCTTCGGATCTCCTTTTTCTCCCATTTACATTTTTCCTCTCTTGTTTAATGAAGAAAGTTTAAAATTTAGAGTTCAAATGCTAGAAATGCTATATTTCTCTATGTGGTAGCTAATCTCCTTTGCCAATTCTTCTAGACTTGGAATCACCTAGAAGACAGATATCTGGGTGTGTGGTTGAGGGAGTTTCAAGAGTTTAACTGAGAAAGGAAGAGCCACCTTCAGTGTAGGTTGTTGTTGTAGTGGTTTGGGTATGGATGGCCCCCATCGCTTCGTACATGTGAATGCTTGGTAACGAGGAAGTGGCACTATCAGGAGGGTGGCCTTTGTGGAGGAAGTGCGTGACTAGGGGTGGGCTTTGAGGTTTTCAATGCTCAAGCCAGACCCAGTGTCTGTCTGTCTGTCTGTCGTCGTCGCCCCCCCCCCCCCCCGTGCTGATCAGGATGTAGGACTCTCAGTTCCCTCTCCAGCACCAGGTCTGCCTGTGTGTAGCCACGCTTCCCGCCATGACTACAATGGACTGAACCTCCGAACTGTAAGCCAGTCCCAATGAAACGTTTTCCTTTATGAAAGTTGCCTGGTCATGGTGTCTCTTCACAGCAATAGAACACTGACTAAGACAAGCCCCGTGGACTGGGTCCTAGACTGAAAACAAGCCGAGCCCCAGCATTCACCTCTCCCTGATTCCTGGCTGTGGCTGCGGCGTGGGCAGCGGCCTCACACCCTGTCACCGTGTTTTCCCTGCTACTCTGGACGGCCTCCCTGCAAACCGTGCGCCAGAATAAAGATGCTGTTGTCAGGGACTGTGTCCCAGCCACGAGGAAAGGAACTCGGTTATTACAGTTCTTCTTTCATAGGTCTTGGATTTCATAGGGAATTGATGGAAAGAACCAAAGGAAAAAATTGCATTGCAACTCAAAGATTCAAATTCCTGTTACCTCCAAGCTCTCTCTGGTCTATTAAAGTTAACAACAGAAACAAAGTGACTCACCACGAGCTGGCAATATGCAGAGAACATAAGAAAATACAGAAGACACTCTGTCTCACCAATGGTGGACTAATTATATTACCGTGAAAATAAAGTATACTATAAGAAAATGATGACTAGGCATTGCTTCCTACAGGTTCTTAATTCACAGGCATTTTCTGAGTAAGTCTGGGGAAGAGCAAAGATAACTTTTTTTTTTTTTTTTTTCTAGAATAGCATGAGCAAAGCATAGAGAGGGAAGGAATCCACGGGATACTGTTTGGTTTGAGGTCAGGGTTCACAGAAGAGACCACGAGAACGATGGGCCAGGAGCGGCAGCCTGGGACCAGACCGCAGCAAGTCTTAGATGGCGGACTGATTTCAAAGACACGAGGCGTGATTAAAAAGGGCTGACCCACATACTCTAAGCTAAATCTGCACAAACACATGGGCCAGACTGAAAATAAGAACTCTATGGATAATTAATATAGGATGCTGGAACTGACCAGTGGTGGAATAATGACGGCTTGAAATAGCACCGTGGTTGTCAGGATGGAAAGGGAGCTGTGAGAACGAATTTAGAAATGAAGGGAATTGAGAACGGCTACAAAGTGGTCTGAAACGGTCGTCGGCAATAGAGGGACAAAAATAACAGACACAGCAATAGATGATTGGGGGGAACCTGGAGCGGGTCACCCCTAGGCTGCAGTGTCACGGGGGACACTTCTTTGCCCTCTTCACTACCTTTTAGGACCTAACCTTCGATTCTTCCTCAAACTGCTGTTCTCGGGCGCCTGGACTCATCCAGTCCGTCTTCCCTCCTACCACTCAAAGGCTCGCCTGCACTCCCCCACTACTGAAGGACGGCACCGTCTCAAGCCTTTATAGGTCATTTCTGTTGGGGACTCCCTCAGAAGTACTTAAGTCAAGCTCTGGGTCGCCAACTTAATACGCGGCTCCCTTCTCATCAACAGCAATTCCTTCTAGATCCTCAAGTCAAAAATCTTGAGAGTCACTCTTGATCTCTTTCGTTCCCCCAGACCCGACCAGCATTACTGTCCGCTGTACTTGCGTGTGACTCGTCTCACGAAGCCTTGCTCCCTCCGCCCTGAGGTTTAACCCAGTAACCTTCTAGTTATCTGCCTGTCATGTCTACCCTGCTCACTGAGGCAGAAGACAGAAGCCAATCAGATTGCCTTCTCCTCATCACCTTTCAGTGGTTTCCCATTTCACAGAGAGTACACGATCTGAAGATCCAGTGCTCTCTGATGTGTGCCCAGCTACTGCTCTGATCCCTTCTCCTACTCCTGTCCTCCAGGAACCATGACGGCTTCCCCGGAGGGGAGCCATGCAAATCCTGCTTCAAAGGAACATGGGGCTCCTGCCTGCAAACTCACACCACAGATACTCGCTGGACTCTTTTTCCCACAACAGCGAGGCCTTCTCTGGTCCTTCAGATAAAAGCACAAGTCTCTTACCCCAGAACAACCAGGCCTACCGCTCTGTTTAATTTCTCTTTATAGTGCTGTAATCAATTGTGTAGTGTTCTCCCAAAATTCATGTCCTTTTTAGAATCTTACAATGTGACTTACTTGGAAATAAGACCCTTGCAGACATAATCAATATGAGGACACTAGAATGGGTTTGAATCTATGACTGGCCTCCTTATAAAGCAACAGCAAATTTAGACACAAATACATATGGAGAACTCCGTATGAGGAGGAGGCAGAGATCTCACTCATACACCACAAGCCAAGAACACCAAGGATTGCCAGATGTCACCAAAAGCGACACAGGAGCCACTAAAACACATTCTCCCTCAAACGAAACCAGATCTGCCAAACTTTGACTTTAGGCTCCCAGTCTCCAGAATGAGGAGATCAATCTTATTGCTTTTTTTTTTTTTTTATCAGTACATTATTTACAACACTCGAGTATCCAAGAATGGATCTACAACACAACTCCTGTGCCTAAGGCTCAGGGATCATTCCTGAAGAGGAGACAGAAAGGCTGTAAGGGCCAGAGGGACAGGAAGTTTGCTGTGAGATGTGTCCCCTAAAAATAGAGAAACTATACAAGGACAAACAGTCTTCCCCAGGGAAGAGCACACAACTCATTATCCAATACTAAATGATCAACCCTAAAAACACACATATGAGTCACAGCAAACAGGCTGAGCAGGTTGTATTTATACATGCATATGCATGCACAACAACAATGAAAGAAAAAAAGGCCATTGATTTGAAACAAACTTCTGCCACTCAGTTGGCCCTATTCTGCTCCGGGGGCCCTAGGAAACTACTAAGTACTTATCACTACTGGGCATGTGTAGTACTTTATTTGCTATCTGTATATGTCTGGCTATCATAACTGGCTCACAGAAGACATTCAACAAACCTTTGCTAGATTCACAAACAAATGATCCAAGTCTCATTGTTTGATCCTCTGAAGCCACATGGGATGAAGATGCCTTCTTGGAGTTCCTTTCATTTAAAATAGCACACTGTGTATTTGGTGCTTGCCATTCACTTAAGGAAATGGAGAGCCGAGAATTCTTTTACCACGTCTCCTTTAATTTACAGAAATGGAAACAGTTTCAATGAAACTCTATGGAATAGGAAAATCCACCAAGAATAAGCTACATAAGAGACTATATGGAAATACAGGTGAGGAGACATGACCAATATGATCACAATTACATATACACACACTGTCTTTGTTCCTTTTCCTGTTGCTGTGATGAATTACCCCGGCAAAACCAAGTTGAGGGGAAAAGGATCTATTTTGCTCACAGTTCAGGTTACAATCCTTCACAGTATGGAAGTCAAGGCTATAAGAACTTGAAGCAGTAAGTGACATCACATCCACACTCAAGAGCATTCGTACTTGTCTTTGGCCAGCTTGCTTCACTCTTACACAGTCCAGAACTCTCAGTATAGGGAATGGTGCCACCCACAGTGGGCAAGTCTTCCCGCCTAGTTAACATAGTCAAGATAATCCTCACAGACTTACCAACAGACCAACCTAAGCTAAACAATCTCTTATTGAGACTCCTCTCACAACTAACTCCAGACTGTCTCACAGTTATCTAGACCTCCAAACCAGGGAATCCAATACCCTCTTCTGACCTCCACAGGTACCAGGCACACTTGTGGTAATACAGCCTAAATTATTCCATACGTCTTTTCTCACACACATACAGGAAAAACATTTATACAAATGAAATTTTAAAAATATTTTTAAATTTTAACATATATTACCTCATTAATATGACCAATTTTTATTTTATATGTCAATTCAAAAATCATTTTTAATTTTATTTATTTATGGTTGTCCTTTGTTTTCTTTTTTTTTTTTCTTTTGGCCTCCATGTATGTATGTGTACCTTGTGCCTGCCTGATGCCCACGAAGACCAGACGAGTGCCCAGCTCTAGGGGATCTGACGCTCTTTTCTGGTCTCTGCGGGGATCTACTTTTACACGCATGGGATTCACACAGAGACACATACATATTAAGTAAAAAAAAAAAAAAATTTCAATGAATTTTTAAAAATAGATTGAAGAGAAATGGAACAAATTATGGGATAATACAGCCTAGATTATTCTATATTTTCTTTTCAGTACATAAGACGAATAAATTGAAAATAAACATGAGCTTGATAGGAATGGCACAAGAGAAGAAACAAATGAGAGGCACAGCAAACCTACACATTTTGCCAATCTCTAAACACTGGCTAAGACCCGACACACTGAAGTATCTACCATCGCCACTTCTCTGTCCATTTCCCACAAGTAATGACCTTTATGCGCAGACAGATTCTGAAATCTGTGTGATGTCTGCTACCCTAAGTGACCTCATCCCTTAACAATATGAATGAATGAATTCTCGTGAAGTAGAGAGTTCTAAAAACAAGAATAACCTTGTAACATGTCTATCTAAGTTTATTTTTCTACAAACACCCTGTCTTACCTGAGCTGACCATGTTTTCTTTTTTGTACCGCGAAGAAACCCACTTCAGCCTCTTAGTAAGTGAGGCGAGACAGAGATTACAAAGGCCTCACTAGCTCGAAAGCTCTCGAGGTGAATAACTTTCAATACCCAACACTTCACGGAAAGCACTAGACAGAAAATCAACCAAGACATGCATCTGCACAAATGATCAGCCAAACGGCCACTTCTGGGGCCCTTCAGCTCTCAGCAGCAGAATGCACAATGCACACTCCTTGTAGGCCAAAGGGAACGTGTCAGGACAGGCTATATGTTAGTCCATAAGGCATCTCCACAAAAGGCCTAGCACCATTCCAAACGCTTTCTAATCATGTCAGAATTCAATTCAAAATGAACAGAAAGTTGGCAAGTTCTCGACATTTGAAAGTTTTAAAATATATTTCTTGCTTGGCAGAGTGGCAAGTGCCTGTAATCCCAGAACTTGGGAGGCTGAAGGAAAAGGAATGTGAGTTCAAGGCCAGACTAGTACATAGGATGTAGTAGGTTCAAGGTCAGCCTGAACTACATAGTGAGACCTTGATTCAAAAAGCAAAACCAAACAAATAAAACATACAGTTTTAGATAACCCAAGGGTCAAAAAAGATCATGAAAGATACTAGAAATGTTTGAATTGAATAAAAATAAGTACACAACACAGGACAATTTAGGATGTGCAACTAAAGAACTGTCTGGATAGTATGAATGTATAGGTGTAAATGCCTATATTTAAAAAAAAAAAAAAAAGAGGTTTTAGGGGCTGGGCAAATTGCTTAGTAAGTTGATGGTGTTTGCTGTGCAAACCTAAGTGTGACTCCCAGAATCCACGTGAACAGGGCAGGAAGGATGTCATGTTATGCACTTGGGATCCCTGCTCAGGGAGGTAGTCTGGTGGGTCACTAGAGCTTGCTGACCAGCCAGCCCAGGGAACTTAGGGAACTCCAAACCACTGAGAGGTCCAGTCTTCAAAACCAAGATGGATACTGCCATGGCCCTCGGCTGCCATGGCCCTCGGCTGCCTCCCAGAGGTTAAAGGTAAGTCCCTATTGCTGAAGACACCATCACTTAGGACACAGGACCAGAGATCTGAGATGGATCTGATCTGAAAGCCTACTCCCTGAGCATACTGCTCTTCCAAAGGACCTGAGTTCAGTCACATCAGGTGGCTCACATCTTCCTATAACTCTAGCTCCAGGGGTTCCAAAGCCATCTTCTGGCCTCTGTGGGCACCCACACACATCACACACACACACACACACACACACACACACACACACACACACACTTAAAAATAAAAAATAGCTTTTTAAAAAGACAAGCCACAGACAATATATTTGCAAACCATATGTGGTGAAGAACTGGACCGGAACATACACATCTTACTGCATCTCAGTAAAACAAACCAGTTAAAAGTCATCCAAAAACTGGAATGCAAGTTCACCCACAAAAGAGAGACAAGTAGTTTACAAACAGACACATTCAAACCATAAGGAAAGACCCCAACAGAAGACAACATTGGTTATCAAATATCTAAAGAAACTGAAATACGTTTTTGCATGTGGGGATGGTATGATAGGCTTCTTTTCACGAGTCTGGCTGCTTCTGGAAAATTAAAATGGGGGTCAGTGAGATGGCTCATTGGGTAGAACTGCCTGACAACTTGGGTTCAATCCCTGGAGGCCACAGTGGAAGGAAAAGAACAGCCTCTTCTGACCTCCATACATGGCATGTGGCCAGTATGCACACACTCATGCACACACATGTACACACACTATAATGATAACAACAACAATAATAATAATACATTTTAATTTTTTTGCCAAAAAGTTAAACATGCACAAACCACACTTCCATACAGACACCAGCACAGCACTATCTGAAACAGCCCCAACTGGAAACAATCCAAGTGTCCATCATCTTGGCGAACGGATAAATAAAACGTGGTATTACTGAACAGGTAAGCAGGTAAAAGATAAGGTTCTGGATTCATTGTTTTACCCAGGAATAAGCAGTCTGCTGAAACACAGGAGATCAACTCCTGCTATACATTGCAATGTGGACAACCTCAAAACATGACCAGTGAAAAGCTGAATGCCAAAGACTGCACTGGATGGTTCCATTTAGATTTTTCTAGAAAAAGCAAACCTGCAGTGACAAGAAGTAGTTGCTCACAGTGGGATGAGAAGCAAGAACTGACTACAGGCAGACAGGAGGACGTTCTGGGGACACAGAAATGTTCTTTCACTGGACTGCAGGGTCACAACACTGCTCTGTGACAAGTAAAAGCTCCCCAAAAACGTACTTACAAGGAAACTTCACACCAGAAACACTTACTTCGATAAAGCAGTGTGAGTAAGGACAACTTGTGAGGAGACTTCTAGAGCTCTACCTCAGTGGGGAAACACTACACATCTCCACTATGGAATGGCTACCGAAGCTCGGCTGGAAAATCAGCCCCGACGTACACAAAAGACTGCAGGCAACGACAGCACACAGCTCTCCAGGAAGAACGGCTCGTTCCATAAGAGTCTGTTTTTCTGCTGTATTCCACAGCCATCTCCGCTGACAACATTCCTAATCCCTGCTGAAACGCTTCTCTGTGTGAATCAAACCCCCTTCCCACTACCCGGCCAAAGAAGCGAGTGTGCCATTTTTAGTTTTAAGCTCTACGTGGCCACGCGCGCGGACCTCAGGGGGACTCACTGTACCAATTACACTTGCCTTTTCTTCCTGCGTCAGCGTATTTTTGGCCTTGGGCTTGCAATCTGAGAGGAGAGGACCACACATTTTTATTACATTTAAGTGAGACTCCAAGCTGTTTCTCGGCGCCTCTCCACACATTTCAGCTGATTAGTGCCTATTTCAACAAAAGTCTGACATCCTTTCCTAAACATCTTAATTGGTTAAGAGCTTCTGTCGTTTGCCACCAGCAGTCCCTTTAAGTCATTGATTAGAGCAGTTTGCACATCAGCACAATCCGAAGTCAGTTCCTTTTTCAGGCGCCTGGGCCTGAGAAGCCATCTTTAAGACGGCCCAATTCAAGCACCCAGCACAGTGCTCTGCATGACAATGATCTATCACGCAAGGAAGGTTCAGGATCTATAGACGGCAGAGGGGAGAAACCAAACTGCCATGAGTAAGTACCTCACTGCTTCCTGTCTTGTAAATCGTATCACATGCATTTACTGCAAGTGCAAGCTGACTGACACATCCTTCCTCCTACAAAGTCTGCGTGTCCTCGGGGCCACCCGTGAGCACTGTGCCCTGTCTTGCTGGTGGCAGAGGTCACCAGTGCTAGCTGGTGGTTCAGCGTGTAAAAGGAATGTCTGAGGGGACTCTGGCCTCTTCTAGTTATCTGTGCAGGGAAGTCAAGAATAAGATCCACGCTTGGGGAACTGGAGAGATGGCTCAGCTGTTAAGAGCACTGATTCTTCTTCCAAAAGACCTAGGTTCCATTCCCAGCACCCATGTGGCAGCTCACCACTGCCTGTGACTCCAGTTCCAGGGGATCTCATGGCCTCTCCTGACCTTCACAGGCACTACACACAAGGTGCACAGACACACATGCACATAAAATATGCATATACATTAAAAAAAAAAATTGTTACATTTTCAGCCAGAGGAAAGGGTGTCTTTCTCACTTCCAATGTAAAATGGAAACAACAACATCAGAACAAACCTATTCAGGGAGTTCTAGGTAAGTCACTTTACAGCACTGCGTGAGGAAACAGAACCATCAGAGACAGGATCGCTGCGGGACGTTACATACAAACTTCCTGTAATGCTCTGAAGCGAAAGCTACGTGCTCACTTTGAATGCAGGCATCAGAGTGCCTGGTCATTTTTATGCTACGGGCATCTCTCTTTCTTAAGGGACAGCCAGGACATTCTCCAAGAGCCATACGCTCTACTTAGAGATTTTCTCATTCACAGAGTAGCAGGGACGAATTTAAGAATTTTAGAAGCCGAGAATGTGTGGAAGCCTTTTAGGAGTTGTTGAAATGTGAAAATGCATTCAGACATACACACATACACACACACACACATATATGGGGAGTGTGTGTGTGTGCACATGTTCATGGGTGGAAGTGTAGGCATGTGTGTTGTGTTGTATATGTGTATACGTGTGTGTACACTAATACATAGAGGCCAGAGGTCAACATTAGTGTCTTCTTCATTCACTCTCCACCTTACTTTTAATTTATTTTTAGTATTAGTGTGCATGTGTATGTGTGTGTGCATATATGTGTGTGTGTGTGTGTGTGTATGTGTGTGTGTGTGTGTGTGTGTGTACACACTAACACATAGAGGCCAGAGGTCAACATTAGTGTCTTCTTCATTCACTCTCCACCTTACTTTTAATTTATTTTTTAATATTAGTGTGCAGGTATATGTGTGTGTGCATATGTGTGTGTGTGTGTGTGTGTGTGTGTGTGTGTGTGTGCGTGCGCGCACACACGCGCGCACAAGACCACACATGCATATAGAGGTCAGAGGACAACTTAGTGTGGTTCCCTTCTCCCACCTTTATGCGGGTTCCAGAGATCAAACTCAGACCATGAGGTTTGCATGTAGGTACTTACCACTGAACCATCTTGCCAGGCCTTCTCTCCTAGAACCTGGAGCTCACCAATTTGCTGAGGTTGGCTAGCCAATGAACTCCAAGCATCACTCGTCTATACCCCCCAGGGGGTTACAAGCATGCCTGGCTGGTAACCACGGCTGGCTGGTTTTTTACATGAGTGCCAGGCATCTGGACTCCGGTCCTATCGCTTGCCTGGCAGGCACTTCCCAGCTAAGCCGTGAGTCCAGCCCCTGAAAACACTCTCACGACGGTCACATGCGCACGATGGTCTTTAGTTCCCATATAATGTCATTTCTAGTTTCTCTTTTCATCTTTATTTCACATTTCATTTTAATTATCTGGCTGATAAGTTTTATTACACTAAAATGTACACTTCAGGGTAGTGGTGTGTGCCAGTTTAAGCTACCGAGGGCCTAAACTGACTCTCGGGAACTGGGTACAGTGTCTTCCACACATTTGCAGTCATCTGCAGAAAGCCATCCTAACAATTCTGGGCCTCTCTCCACCAATGTGGAAGACGACTCCAAGGGCCACTGATGTGTAATTACTGTGTCAAATAGTAACACATCTCTTCCGCGGGTCCTTCAGGTTCCAAATAGCCTTTTATGTTCGAGTAAGATGACATGTCCTGATAAATGATGCATGAAATAAGCCTGATACTCAAGTTCTGACTTAACAATTTAAATCAAGTCAAAAAAGAAGCGAGTGAAAATATTTAATAAAAAACATAAATTATAGTCTACACCCCAAGAGTTGGCAATTATGTGTTCTCTTCCTCATGACTATATGCATCAGTGCTACTTTGGGAAAGGAATAAAAAAGTATGTCAAACTTTTTTTAAAAAAAAAATTTATGGATCTGAAGATGTTTACAAGCTAATCAGTGTATTTAATATATATATATAAAGATGTTCAAATATTTGGCAGAATTTTTTTCTTAAATTGACAAGTTCTGTGTTGATAAAGGCCACATTTTTTGGATGTTTTGGTTTTTTTGTTTGTTTTGTTTTGTTTTTCAAGACAGAGGTTCTCTGTGTAACAGTCCTGGCTGTCCTGGAACTCACTGAGATCCGCCTGCCTCTACCGCCTGAGTGCTGGGATTAAAAGCATACCCCACCACCACTGCCAGCATCCACATTTTAATCTAATCTTTATCTGGACAAACTCTGACAGATTATCTAATTCATACTCAGAATTATATATATCAGGGCAAACTACAAAAGAAACACAGAGAGACAGAGGCAGAGAAAGAGACAGATAGAGAGAGACAGGGAGAGAGAGGGGGGGAGAGGGAGAGGGAGGAGAGGAAGGGAGGGAGAGACTCTTCTAAATGACAAGGCTCAAAACTCTACATTTCAGAATTGACTCATGGCAGAAGAGTCACATATTTATATCATAGGTTTCTGTGAAAATGGGACAGAGCTCTATCATCTGAAAACAGAATGGGAAAACACACCTACTGGGCTTTGACGAATAATATAATTTCATTACCATTTAATTACAGCCGGTTTTACCTAGCGCTGGAAGAACTTGGAAAAACGAATTTTAAAAAACATCTCTTAAAATTTAAAAAAAAAATGTTTTTGAAGAAAAAGGAACAGAGGGAGGGGGAGGGGAAGCCTCTGGAGCCACAGAACAGACTGAGCGCCCTCTACCCAGTGGACACGGCGTATTGCTCCTCACTTGCACATAAAGCCAACGTCCAACAAACACGGAGGACGGGTCTGCACCCTTCCCACCGGGGACGGCCTGACACTTTTTTTTTTTTTTTAAGCCGTCACATTCACGAAAATTCAAATTGGTAGACCGGAGTTCCAGTTCCCTGTCACTATGCACAAGTCTAATATAAAACAGACCCTATAATCTACGTGGCAAAAACAAGACCCATGACTAAGGACGTCACCTCATTATAAAGTAACTTATGTTCCATCCGATCAGCTGCTTCCACATGTCCATCTTGTCCAGCGGGAGCAGCCTAGCTCTTTTACGTAATGCCCCATGCCCAGATGGAATTATCAGTTCCAACGTCTCTCCATCACACAGGCATGGGAGGAATGACTAAAGCTGTGTGGCTATTCTTCCTCCTCTGTCTTGCTGTCCACCCTTAGACCGTGTTAGCGTTCTTAAGTAAGTAGCGAAAGTATTAGAAGTCCGTGGTGCTCTTCAGGAGCCCTACTAATGGCCGGGTAGAGAAAGACATTCAAACAAGAGGACAGATTTGGTTTGGGGAACCTCGGAGAACTCTGTGAAACCACAGTCACAGGTAATAGACCACAGGTGCTGACAACAGTCCCCTCATGAACGGCATGAATGAACAGGGAAGTGAGCTGACTTTCACAACGGAAGGATGTTATTATGCATGTGGTCCCAGTCCAGAACTTCTACCCTGTAACTGTGGTGACAGACTGCCAGGGCTGGCAGGAAGAAGGGACTTACTAGAAAGCTCCCTGGGAGAGTATCAACAACAGCCCCCGGAAGGCCCAGCAGCCTGGAGTGCTTCTATCTCCTCTCTGCCAATGTGATTAAAACAGGAGTCCCCGTCCCCTCCCGCTGAACACCGAGGACAGGGAAATGTGCCGCTGCCCACTGCGGACTGCTCATCTCAGGAGATGGTAATATTTAAGGACTCCGTGCACCTATGCCTCTTAATACCAGTGGGTGATACGGTCAGTTCTACCTAAGTGATATTACCAACGATCTGCTGTTGGTCAAACTTCTGTCCAGTCCCTCAGAAAAACAGACGAGAAAAAGGGGAAAGACTTCATCCTCCCTTCCCCAGACAGAGGTCTCTCGCAGGGATAAAGCAGATCGCTACCTAGGAGGGTGCTTAAACTCTGGAGAGGAGAGTACGCTTTGCTTCCACAGACAAGGCCATGTGAGCTTGGGATCATAAGGGCTTTGGTAGAGAGACGCCCAGGCAGAAGAACAAAAGCAAGACCAGAAATGAGCAGACGAAACTTGCGCAGTGGAAAGCCGGAGTGGGAGGAACAGAAGGGAAGCAGGAGAGAGGCACAGAGCCCTCGTGTTAACAAGCCGGGTCCTCCTCCGCCGACAGCGCGATGCCAAGTCTAGGTTGGTGACAGCCCGTGGGGAGCTGTGACTCACCCAACCCTAAGTGGAAGCACAGAGGACATCCACTACCACAAGAGTGGCAGTGTCACGTTCAAAGTACAACAGCAGTCTGCCCATCAAAAGGCCGTCACTGGGCACCAGGCTGGAGAGCTGGGACACAGTACGGCGGCGGGAAAGGGGCCATCGAAACGGCTTAGCAGGGAAAACCGCTTGCCACCAAACCTGATGACCTGGGCGGGACCCTGGAGCCCCACGTGGTAGAAGGAGAAAACTGCTGCAAATTGTCTTCACACACACACACACACAACCACACACATATACACACATCGCACACACACAAAACATACACACACACCACACATATACACACACACATACACATACCACACATACACACACACACACACACACACACACACACACACACACACACACACCACAAGTGCACACACACAATTTAAAAATTAAATGTGGGGAAAGAGGTTGTTAGGAAACAGGGAAACCATCTGCTAAATAGAAAAATTCAGAATGTGAATGAGGCTTATGTTCAAATCCCCGTGTGGTTTTTAGAGAAGTCTATCTCTTCCAGTTTTACATTGTTTTTCATCAGCAAAATGGATATAACCACACCTCTTATGACCTAGATGCCATGTGGTCTATTTGCCTTGTTATTTTTAAAAGACGGATTCAAACCCCTAATTCTGTGGCTCGGGGGAACCATGTTTTCCTAAGGCTGGATGAATTCTCAGGAAGGTTCTCTCTTGTGTTCTCATCAGACTTTGGTCTCTTACACTCTCAGAAGACCTCTGCCGGGTGGAAGTAATTCCAGACACCTGACTGCCTCTTCTCAAGCATCCCCCAGTACAGTACCAACCCAGCATGGCCAGAGTTTTTACCATGTGGGTTTTGTGGTTATCACTTGGGGACTCATGGGGAAAAACGTAGGTGTGCCCAGGGATTAATTCACTCCCTTTCCTGTCCCTCTTCCCTTTCCTCACCCTCCTCCCCTGAACCAGCTCTGGGTTTCCTATCTTCTAAGGGGCCATGATGTTTCCTTCTTCTCAAGCCTTAGCAATGACTGATGACCAAGCCTAGGACAAGGATTCACTCTCTGCCCTGAACACCTGCCCAAGTGTTTCCTGAATGAAAACAACCCTCTCAGAGACTCACAATTAAAGCTCTAACATTTCTCCACTTCCTCACTGTGACTTTGCAGGATTGCTATGCGGGGTAACGGAAGCACTAGAGTAACTTGCTAGCATGATGCGCTGCACACAGCAGACGCCAAGGAACTGGAAGGTGTCACATGGTGCTGTTCATACCAACGTTTAGTCCCTGTGGAGACCATCCTACATGAATCCGGAAGACCAACCACTTCCAGAGGAGGCCACTGGCCACAGACTGGCCACAGTAATTGACAACAAGCCAGTAAAAGCTAAGATCTCCATCTTTCTCTACAGAGACAATAAAATGCCAGGAATGTTGGCATACTTCTTTAATAGCGACACCTGGGAGGCAGAGGCAGGCGCATCTCTGTGAGTCAGAGGCCAGCCTGGTCTAGAGAGTGACTTCCAGGCCAGAGAGGGTTACACAGTGAGATACTGTCTCAAAAGACAAAGAAACTATATATGTGACTGCCGGCAGGGTCCTTTGATTTCTCTGCCCTCTTCCAAACACGAAGTCACTATAAAAGTCTCCAGTGCTGATGTCAATTCATGAAAGAAACCATTTCAAACAAGCAAGCAAGCAAGCAAACAGTCTAGCAATCTCTCTGCCTCGGCCTGCCAGGCCCTGGGATTCCAGGCTCAGGGACAGACGAAGCCTGAGTCACTGCTTCCGCCTGATATCCTCCTGAAACTGTCATCTAGAGTTCCAGACTTCCTTCTGTTTAGATGAAGGGTGTGGGGGTTTGAATGGAATTGGCCCCCATAATCTCATAGGGAGTGGCACTACTAGGAGGTGTGGCCTCTTGGAGGAAGTGTGTGACTGTGGAGGCCAGCTTGGGGTTTCCTATGCTCAGGATACCGCCCAATGTCTCAGTCGACTTCCTGTTGCCTGCAAGATGTAGGACTCTCAGCTACATCTGCCTGCACACTGCCATGCTCCCTGCAATGACGATAATAGACTGAGCCTCCGAAACTGTAAGCGAGTCACCCCAATTAAATGTTTTCTTTGTAAGAGTTTCCATGGTCATGGTGTCTCTTCACAGCAATAAAAACCCTAAGTCAGAGGGTTTTGTGTTTTGTTTGTTTGTTGTTTTTGAGACAGGGTTTCTCTGTGTGGCCCTGGCTGTCCTGGATCTCACTCTGTAGACCAGGCTGGCCTCGAACTCACAGAGATCCACCTGCCTCTGCCTCCAGAGTTCTTGGATTAAAGGTGTGAGGCACCAGGCCCAGTTAGGTAAAGTTTTCTTTTGTCTTACAACTCAAAGGCTCTTCCTATATAGTAACACTTAACAGAACAAAAGCCTCTTCCTCCATCTCAAACATGGAACATACACAGGCAATTTCTGTCTGCAGATTATCATGACCACAAAGCTGGTCTCTGTCAGGAAATGACCATGAACTTGGCCTTTGCTGTTCCTGCCAATAGGATGTGACCTGGTGACAGGTCATGCTCTCTGAGCCTTCATACATTAAGCTTGTTTCTGGGCGAGTGCACAGCAAGTCCAGGCATCTTGTCAGACCCCAGGTTATCCACCTACGCTTGGGAGCAGTGTTCAGTGGTATCTAAGGGTCAGTTTTCCACTGCAAAGCCGCACACTGGAAGGGAAATTTCTACACATACACGAAGATAAACACACAGAGAAAAGGCACCAGAAACAGCCTGACTCTGGGTAGCAAAAATGAATGTCCACAGAGAATGTAAAAACAGGCTTCCCAACTCCATCTGCTGTTGCCTTTCAAAGTGTAAGTTATGGTGATATTTTATTTGTACTGAAATGTGATTTTATTTGTATGTTAATAAATAAACTTGCCTGGGGGTCAGAGCTAATAGCAAGCCATAGCAGAAGCTGGGCGGTGATGGCGCACGCCTTTAATCCCAGCACTTGGGAGGCAGACCAGGTGGATCTCTGTGAGTTCAAGGATACAGCCAGCATGGAGACACACAACTTTAATCTCAATACCAACCTGGAAAACCTGGAGGTCTGTATAGATGGGCAGTGACAAAGAGGTCATGTGGTTGGGTTTTCAACCAATGAGAAGACAGAATAGAAAGTCAATATAAAGGACAAACACACAGGATGTAGGTCTCTTGCTGAGAAGGACAGCAGCGGCAGTGAAGGGTAAGGATTTTAGCTCTTAGTTACTGCTCTGACCTCTTGGGCTTTCATCTCTGCATTGGCTCTGTATTTCTTATTTAACAAGACGGTTACATCTACAGTAAGTGACCCTGAATAGGAGTGTAATCAAGTGACTATCACTGGTCACTGACCCGCCACCCACCTCTGTAAACAATTTTGATATTAGACACAACCTAAATGGAATTATAGGTTCTCTACAACAAGGAAAGGGAGAACAAGGTCACGTGAGAAGGATCTAGTCTAGAAACACCAGCAGAGGCCTTCTAAGAATACACAGATGGGTCCTATATATATTCTTGGGAGTGGAGCAAGAATTGTGTCTCAGAAAACAAGATGGGATCAATCTCACTCACAGGACACCAAGAACTTTAAGGTGGAAATAAAAGTCCCACGGTTCTGAGCCCGGCACCACAGTTCCATCTTCGCTTGGGCGGATCTGTGCTGTGCTGACCACCCCAGCCTCCGACCCCAGTGTGCTCATAATGCCAACTCAGGAAGCCCTGTCAAGCAGCACAGATCTGTCAGAGAAGATGGGTGCTGAGAAAACACTGCAAGGAGACACCAGCGCTCCTAATGCAGACTTGAAACCACTTTCTCTTGGACACCAAGTGAGCGGCATGCCACTTACCTTCCTCAAAGCTGGCAATCTTCTGTCTCACTAGAACACGGAAGTTTTCAACAGGATTCACACTTCCGACCTAGAGCAGACCAGAGACAACACACCCGCAGGTCACTTCTCATTTTTGGCAATATTCCACATCTTAGTTTCGCTCCGGTTGCGGTGATCAAACACCCCGACAAGGACAACTTCCGGGAGGAAGTGTTGACTTTACTCAGGTTCCAGGTTCCAGTCCATCACATCCGGGAAGTCACAGGGGGAGAACCCAAGGGAGTCTGGTCATAGCATTCCATAACAGAAGAGAGAGCAGTGGATGGATGCACAGTAGTGCTCAGCTGGCTCTTCCAACCTATCAAGTTCAGAATCCCCTTCCTAGGAAATGGTGCCGCTACTGCGGGCAGGTCTTCCCACCTCGAGTAAGCAGGATACTTCCCACAGACAGGCCACAGGTCAACCTCATCTAGACAACTTCTCTGCGCTCAATTCCCAGACGATTCTAATTATGTCAAGCTGACAGTTAGAACTAACCACCACACCTCAGGTAAGACAGTTGACTTAATGTAGTAAGTGAGCTCTTAAAACAAAAAGGAGGCCTTTCTGTCATCATGACATATTTCCAGGGTTCTGTTAGAAGCTACAAGATTCAGGGTGTGCAAAATGGCTCATTAGGTAAAGGTGCTTTGCTGCCAAGCTGATGCCTGAGTTCAATCCCCAGGATCCACATGATAGAAAGAGAAAACCAACTCCTGCAAAGTTTGTCTTACTTTTCTACATTCAACACACTCGTGGCAATGCAACTAGTGTGGCATGCATGCAAATATGTACACATACCAAAAAAAAAATAATGTTTAAAAAAAAGCCAGAAAATTCAAGCAGTCACACAGCTCCTGTCTATTTTCACTTGACTTTCTTTGTTCAAGGATAGACTATCTCCAGAGAGGCCAGGAGTAGTATAATCCATGCCACTAGCCAGCCCATTGAAGGCTTTAGTGCTAAAGACACCTGCACATTCTGATAACCAATTAGGAAAGGGAGGGTGTTGTCACGTGAGGTCGTGCTAAATAATTTTCCCATAATGATGACATGAGAAACAACAGCCAAATGATTGATCACTCAACTACTGGGGGGGGGGGGGGAAGCTACTACTGACCCTTTGACATTGAAGTTTAGTAGAATACATAAATATGCCATACTGACATATCTTTAAAAAAACCAGATCATATGTACAGAATGTACTGCAGTGCAACTCTTCTCCCTCTGTATGACACTTTCTGATCATGCTCTGTCTGCATTACATCTCACCCTAACGAGGCCTCTGTAGCACTTAGCTCCAAGAAGAGAAAACAAGGGTTCTGTGAATGCTGGGGGAAAAAAGTTCCTGTAACCTTACAAGAAAATGTATTATTTACTTTGCTTGGAATAGTATGTAGGAAAGTGCTCAGAGCATGAGATCATGACTTCTTAATACTCAAAAGATTCCCACAAGTCCAACACATGTTCAGACATCTGATTTTTCTGGCACCTTTCTGTTTTGAACTTTGCTAACTGGGGAATGCTAAGATCTGTCGACTCAAAACAAAGGCTGCATCTATGAAGGTATACGCATCAAGTTCCAAAACCTTCTCATTCAAATGAAGCTCTCAGTATCAAAGGGATTTGATTTGCAAAGTCCTAACTTGCAAATTCTGTTTTTGGAGAGTATTTCTGTGGGGTTTGTTAGGCTTGTTTTTATTATTTTTTAAATCATTATGTATCTGTATGTGGGTCTGTGCACACGAGTGCAGGTGCAGTGAAGGTCAGAGGGTTTGGCTCCTGAGCTGGAGATACAGGGGTTATGAGCCATCCCATGTGAGTATTAGGAACAGAATGTGGGGCCAGGGTGGTGGTGGTGCACGCTTTATCCCAGCACTCGGAGGAGAGGCAGGCAGATCTCTGTGAGTTCGAGCCAGCCTGGTCTCCAAAGCGAGTTCCAGGAAAGGCGCAAAGCGACAAAGAGAAACCCTGTCTCAAAAAAAACAAAAACAAAAAAAAAAAGAAATGTGGTATTCTTAACCCTCAGAGCAGCTCTCCAGCCTCTGATGTTTGGAAACAGGACACTAACTTCAGTTTTATGTATTTAGGGGATAAGAGCCAAGATCATTAACCATCTCTTCCTTATTCTGCATATTTACTAAGTGGAAAACTGCAAATGAAGCCAGTAAGAAAATTGTGCCAAAGTGCTACCACTGAGGCACTCTGTGATGGACATCTCATTCAGAGAGAGCTCTGTTTACTATGATCGGAACAGACAGTATGTATGTCATTCACTATTATTAACTACTTTCCAGGAGAAAGGAAGAACATGGGGTGGGTGTATACGGTTGTATGCAGAGAGGACCAGAGCAGTGGTATGTCAGCAGCTCATAAGCCCAAGCTTGGCCTTCCTGAAGGGGGAGGGAGGGACACTGGAAAGCTCAGTTTACCTTGGTGACATTCCCTTCAGCCAGGCTGGAGACACTGATGTGAATTTCTTCTTTCTCAGTCTTACATTTTTAGCAGCAGGCCCTTCTTCGTGAACTAGAAAGGAAGGAAACGGATAAGTTTTTCCCCCTATAGCAAAATAAACAAAACAAAATACGTGCAGTAGTTTGGTTTGCTCTTTGTGGGGCCACACCAGCTGCCAAAAAAAAAAAAAAAAAAAAAAAAATCAACAAGAGGCTCTATTCTCTAATTATGCATGCCCAGCCTTAGCTTGGCTTAGTTTCCTGCCAGCTTTCTTACTTTAAATTATTCCATCTATCTTTTGCCTCTGGGCTCTTCAATTTTCTATCCTGTTCTTACCTTTCCTTTGTTTCTTACTCCGTGGCTTGCTTGTTAGCGTGGGTTGTGGCCCTGGAGTTCCTCCTCCTCTCTGGCTCCTAGATCTCCTCCATCTCGTTCTCTTTTCTTCTCTCTCCACCACAATTTTCATCCTCTTACATATATTTCTTCTTGCCTGCCGAGCCCCGCCTATCCTTTCTCCTTGCCTTGCTATTTTGGCCATCCACGTTCGTTTTTATTAAACCATCAGGTTTTACGACAGCCCACAAGTAACACGCTTTCACGAAGTTAAACAAATGCCCCAACATTAAACGAAAGTAACACACCTACTAAAATAAATATACCTACTCATGATACAGTCCTTAACGATATTTTATGTTGGAAAGTATAAAGTTGCTTTTCAAGCACCTAACGTAACAAGCACAACATTCAGACAGTCCATCTGAACAGCAGGCCTCCTCTCCCAGTCCTGGCCCTCGAAGAGTGGCAAGACCATACATAGAGTATACGCACGGCAACCCTTTACTACGGCACGTGGGGCTGTAATGTTGCCACAGAGGTATCCAGGGGCCGCGATATGGCTCAGGCCGCCCCGCTGCATCAACAATAGTGCGAAGCATACTAAGTACGAACATTCCCCAGCCATTGTGTAAGAAATTCTCTCGCAGGAAACTCAAATAAACCAATGCCTAATTGTAAAAGAAGCCGTGAGTACATAGTGGCCAACACAGGTACGGGAAGCTGAGAGAGGTACACATGGATGCTAGAAGACACTACCATCTGCTCTTGGCATATGACGTATGACATCCTAACAGAGTTTACCACAAGTAACACTTAATAAAGACAAACACATTTCGCATAACTTGTTATTCTCCTAGAATGTAACGAGTACGACAGACACGAAATTAGGTCTTTAGGAAAGAGACTCTCATGGCGCTGGTTCTGGAGGCTGGTAGACACAGTGCAGGATGGTGAGCTATAAATTACAAACACCAAAAATCTGGCATCCCCAGAAGTTCTCTCTCCCTTGTACTAACCGATGGGTACAGTACTTTGAAGACTAGTAGATGTGCACCAATTCATATTTTACGAATCGTGTCAACCAAACCTTAGACAATCCAACAAGTTACATACCTCCAAGATCAAAAGACAAGCGAGTTTTCGTATAATGGAGTCTTAGAGTTGAATTGCATTTATATTGTTGCTATATTATTGGACAAGAGACAGAGAAGATGAAAGCGCATTGTAGCAAATGTAGCAGTAAATCTTTGGCGGCCAGATCTGTTACAAACAATCGGAATACCCATAATAAGAATTCCTACACTTTCAGAAAGGAACTTATAATTTCTCGACCATGCTTACTCCTTTTCTTAAGGGGCCTAATGAGGATATATTTATGACTATTGCTATTTGGGCCAAAAGGTGCTTACGACAAAGTCCAACA